>NC_053409.1:12187975-12342975 GCF_016859285.1 Xiphias gladius
AAACAGCTTATTCAAGGATGAGAGCAGTGAAATTAACAAAGGGTGCCAACATGCTTTAATTAGCACTTTTCTCTCCCTTTCCATGATGTAATTTTAAGGAGAGCGGGGCATGTTGCAGTGTGTAGGAACATAATGTCTGTCACCTCGATAATTTCGCAGCATAGTTCGTTTTCATTCCTGCTGGATATAATGACTTTTACATTCACTGTTTTTGGAAGGTGGGAGTGTTTGGGAGTAGAGTCAAGTTCTGCTTTTCTTTTTTTTTTTTTCTTTTCTTTTTTTTCATGCACAGTTAAAAAGTTAAACAGAAACTTTTCTCTCATGCGCCACTTGCTCCAGACTACTCCGGTAGACACTACTACCAATGCAAATCAAAGCATCTGCCATTTATGAGAGGCAGCAATCTAGATCATCCTTTCCCGGTGCATCAGAAGGCCAGTGTGGCTAATTATATCACCACAAACCAAATACTGCTGATGCAATGACATAAAGACGTATTTCAACTGAAGGATGAACTTTGGCACAATAACACTGACTCTTATTGGTTAAAATTAGAAAGATCATAAATCGCACACTGAAGCATGCAGTATCAGGGAAATATAAACCAATCATTGACTCAGTGTTGGGTCAGTAAAAAATGAGGACTCGCGCTGAGGACATCAGGGTATCTGATATATGGGATAGTAGAAAGATGATGTCATCTGAACAAACAGAGACAGAGGTCTTTGGCCTGCTCCCAAAGAAACAGAATCCTGCTTCCCCCCGCCTCCCCCTCCAACATGCCTTTACCATTTTTGCTTCCTCATCCTTAATCAAGTGGGAAAAAAATTGTTTTTCTTCAGAACAGAGCTCCATTACATTATCTCATCTGCTGTAGTGGCCGGCTACAGTCAATGTCCAGGGTCTGAGGAATGAAGTAGAGAAATGAGACTCTTCTCTGATACAAAAGCAGCATTTGAATTCTGTCCGTTAAAACGTTGATGTTCATTTACTGAGTGATTGGTGAATGGCAGTCAAACTTTTCCATGAGAGCATAATGCAAACAAGTTCAAATCCAAGATGCTGTATTTTAAGTAGATAAAAGAGCACTCAAACAAATAGATTTCCAAAGACGTTTCTGTTGTCCTTTATGAGACCTAGACACCTCAGCAGCTGGCTAGCACCTGCTGCCTTATGCTTCCTATTTCCTTTGTTTACCTCCACAAGCTCTGGAGAGACTGACATCACAGACAATCCTCTGGGCAAAAGGGCAAAAAGAGGTGATTCCTGGAAGTTTTTTTGTTGTTTTTTTTTGGTTTTGTTTTTTTTTTTTTTCAGCGAGCTTGTGTCATGAGAGGAGAGGATCCCAGACACAAGAGACTGAGCGTGTGTCAGGCTGTGAGGTGTGGTGAATAGCATCTTGGCACGGCAGTTTATGTGAAGCTTTACTGCACTGCTATTCAAACGTCTGTACCTAGGCGTTCTGTACAACTTCACTTCTAAATTCCTAATTCAAAGCCCGTCTTTAAATTAAATTAATTGAGTGATAATATGAGAATGACATCACCTGGGTATCATTTTGTTATCCAGACTTTTATAAGTGACTATAAATAGACCTTTGGAAATGTGTTAATGATAAAGTCCTGCAATAAAACTCAATTTTTTAATTCCGTATAATCTGTTTTAGGAATAGTGTGTAATTTAACTAAACCAGTAGTCAGTATACAGAGTAGATTTTTTAATCTAATATTTACCGGTAGAAATTAAACTCTGTAGGAACTTAAAGCACATTAATCTGTGCTTCTTCATATAGGTTACAGGTCAAACTTATGTCAGCATCCCGACACCCAGTCTTAAGAGCTATCATCGAAGAATTGCGAGGGTCAGAAAATTAGTGAATGTATTTCATTTTAATTATACAAGCAATCCCCTCCACTCACCAACATGGAACAAATTACCTTTCAGACCCTTGGCAAAAATAAGCCATAATGTGAAATCCACCTAAAACCATTGCAATGGGAAAAATGAGGTCATCCAAAAGGAAACCAAAGACTTGATTAGAATTTCAAATCTCCCCTCGAAGTGGGGCTTTCCACCTTCTGTGGGGGAGGCAAGGAGGGGGGACAGAGCAGCGAACGAGGGGGGAAAAGGCTACTGAGGTTTCCTCCTTATAGATTGTGTGGAAACACTGGACAGATATCTGGCTGGGGATGAATGCTGAAAAGGTCACCTATAAATAGGGGAAGTTGAAAAAAAAAACTTTGTGGAAATATCAGATAATGACTGGGAGGACACCGAAATAGGATTATGGGTCAAATGAAGTACAGATACTTGGAGATGTGCAAGTTCCTTTTGCATGACACAGAAAGAGTTTCCATTCGTCCCGAAACAGATTGAGGTGCAAATCAGCTAAAGGTGCAATGCCCCTTTCAACCACCAGCAAATCTGAGGCTTGGTAATAAAGCTTAAACTTGGGGTAATAAATTAGCCATGGCTTGGCTGTAAATGACTGTTTCCACTTGGCTCATAAAAAGTTTGCTATGTGCTTGTTTTGCTCAACACTGCATGTGCTTGGCCTGTTAAAATAATAAACTGTTCAATGGTATTATGGTATAAAAAGGGGAAAGGCTTCAGTGCAACAGGCAGCTTTTCAGATAGAATCACAATGTGGCCAATTATTTAGTTGATTCTACGAAATGTCAGTGTACTATCACATACACACAGCCACACAGCAGTCTATGGATTGTCAGGCACACACTCAGTGAAGTTACCAGCATGATGGAGCCGCCCTCTTAAGCAGTTTCTCAGGTAATGTTCTGCTCCAGCACGTGATCCTACATGTTCCCGACTAAACCTCTTGGTTCCAGGGAATACTTGGCTTCCGTCCGAGCCCTCAGAGCACCTGTTGGGCTCCAGAGCTGGTGGGAGGAGGAGCATGCTGCCGTCCCTCTGCAGCCTGCTCCACTACCACATGGGACATTTGGTTTTCATTTCATGACTTCAACTTGTTGCTAACTTGGACCGCACAAAGCATAAGCAGATGGTTTCTGGTAATGGCTCCCTGGAATGGACTAGAAATAGTTAAAAAAAATGTTCAATTTTACTTTTATCTGTAAACTATCTAAAGTGGTAGAGGGAAATCCTCTGCAGAAAACTACTCAATAATCAGAAGGTAAACATGTCCACCCCTGTAAGGATGTCAGTGGAAAATAGGCTTTGATAACATGTACACGATGAGGTAACAGATGGATAAGAGCTTAAAGGGATTCTGACAAAAGAAACAATGAGAGTTCCAATCTGATTTTTTTTAAAAGGAGATATTTAATAATTTCTTTAGAGCCACTGTTGAGTCATCATTTCCACCTTCCCTGCAGATGACCTCTCCTTCTGCCCTAAGAGTATCACCTCCAAGGTATTCCGCTTCAACGTCTCAACCATGGAGAAGAACTCCACCAACTTGTTCCGGGCTGAGTTTCGAGCCCTGAGGATCCCTAACCCCGGCGCCAAGAAAAACGAGCAGAGGATTGAGCTCTACCAGGTGTGTGAACTGACCGTTCAATTCCACTATTAGCAGAGTGCAGGGGGGTAATGTGCTCCTTTTCTCTCAGAAGACCTGTGTAGGTCAGCGGGAAAGATGAAAACATTTATATTAGGGTGTCCAACTCCCTCTCGCCTCTTTTGGTGCACTGATCATTATTCCATGTGCTTACAGTCAAATGGATTTTACATTAGGACAAATTTAAGAGCTTACACAGCCGCCTTTAAGAAACCCTAGATTACCATTCGGCAGTTTCTTCTTTCTTAGCTGTCAATCTCATAGCAGTTGTCCATCCTTGTTAGATCAAGAGAGGCATTATGCTTTCAACAGGGGCTTTATAGATCTGCACCTGCATTTGCGAGTTTATCAGCATTTTTTTTTTTTTTTTTGTGAAGTGTGTGAAAGCTTGCATCTGTTAGATGTCTGTGTGTGGGGTGGCAGCAAGGATGGATTTTTTTTTTTTTTTTTTCAGTTTCCTCATTAATCTCCCGTGAGAGACTAGGAGTAATGATCAGGTTCCAACATTTCCTGCCAGGGAGACAAGCGTCTCCGGACTGCATACCGCCTCTG
Source organism: Xiphias gladius (assembly GCF_016859285.1). Taxonomy (NCBI): domain Eukaryota; kingdom Metazoa; phylum Chordata; class Actinopteri; order Istiophoriformes; family Xiphiidae; genus Xiphias; species Xiphias gladius. Next base: position 12,192,063 of record NC_053409.1, read on the forward strand.
AGGCAAGGCTCTGGCCAACGCTGAATACAGACTGTCAGACCCTCAGATTGTTTCCAGGGGCCTAAGAGGAGATAGAGGCAGGGTCACCCACTGGGGGAGTAAACGGAGCCGCTCGCTCACCCCCACACTTTTCAGACTAGAGCTGATTGGCAGAGGGCTGACACTGGCAGTCCTCTGGCCCCTCTTCCCCACAGGAAGGCAGATTAGATGCTGACAATGTTCAGGAACCTGGTTATCCATAGCACTGCTGTGTGGTTAAGTGCTCATACCCACCACCCAAACACACACATTTCTCACTACAGATAAACACTTTTGTTCAGAGAAGTGGTGGCGGACACAGGAATGTCTGAAACACACTGTTACAGGCAGATTTCATTTTCCTCCTTCAGTTTCGTACATTTGGGGTCTCGACATGATAACACAGTTGGGATGTGGATGCCTGCAGATATACCTGGAAGCCTGCTCTCTGAACTGTGTGACACTGCATCTAGGAGCCCAGCTAAACTCAAAGTTTGAACTGCTGATGTGAAGGACAGCCAGGTTCTCATTGGCAGGAGGGTAACACGCAGGCATTAACTTGCAAAATGGGGATATCAACATAGGGAGTCACTTTTTCCATGAAGAGTAGACGTTTGGCCCAAGGCATCCCGGAGAGTCTGGCTCAAACAGACAGCTCTGGTTCTGTGTGTCAGTGTGTATGTGCGTAAAAGAGTTTATGCAGCTGGGTCACATTTTCATCTTTCCTTGCAGATCCTCCAGAAAGACGACCCCAAAGCCAAACAGCGCTACATTGGGGGCAAGAACGTCCTGACCAAGGGAACGCCTGAGTGGGTGTCCTTTGATGTTACCGAGACAGTGAGGGAGTGGCTAATGTACCGACGTGAGTGGGTCACCTCGAATTTTCCTTGTATCACATATCCTGCCAAAGGGGACTAGTTCATTTAAAATGAAGGATTAATCCTCTGGGAAAAACATCAGCTCCTTACATCCTTCTTCTCTTGTTTCCCCTCAGAGACCAATTTTGGTCTGGAAATCAGTGTGCATTGTCCCTGCCATACTTTCAGGCCTAATGGTGACATTATAGAGAATGCCAACGAGGTGCTAGAGGTCAAGTTCAAAGGTGAGACTGCATTTGATATCTCAGTTATGTGACAAATTAAGATGATTTGGGTTTGTATCAGCAAGCATGTTTTTTGTTTTTTTTTCCCCCCCAGAGTGTGTTATAACCCTGCTTTAGTCAGTTAATATTTCAGTTTAAAAAGGTATTAAGAAAGTGTTGAAAACCATATTGCCAATCATTCAAACTCATTTATATAAATCCGCATGAATAATATCAAGACTGGAAAAAAGAAAATCATTAGCTGTCAAATTCAGAGGACTTTCCTTACTGTATGTCCCTCAGTTCACTGCACGCCACTGCATAGCGTGAAGTTATAGGAACAACATATCTTGTTGGACACAAAACTTGAAATGTAAAAACCATGAGGTGTGGATTTAGACGGATTATTTGCCACTATTTCTCGGATTGGATACAGTAACAGATTTTCTTAACGTTGGACAGAGCTAGGCTAACATTTCCCTCTTTTGAGTGTCAAAGCTAAGCTAAGCTAACTTGTTACTGGCTATAGCTAAATATTTTGGGTGCATACATGAGAGTGGTATCAATCTTCTCATCTATCTCTTAGAAAGAAAGCAAATAAGCGTATTTTCCTTTAAATATCTTGCACATCAAGCTCCTAAATAATCCACTTTAAGACTACATCTCAATCCCAGTCTCGCCTGTTGTGCATTGAGTCCAGACTCTTTCTTTTGTGGGTTTCCAAGATTTTTTGTGTTGTCCTGTCTGTGGTTGCTCAGTCTGTATTTGGTCAGAATTAGTCTCTGCTTTTGATCTCTCATAGAGAAAAGATGTTCTGCCAGTTTGCATTCACAATCAAGATCCAGATAAGAGTTCAGTTTGTTTAAAATGTTTGATTTGTCTAATGTTTCAGATAGGCATCTCTTGTTTGTTGAAAAATTCAGTTTATTCTGATTAGCGCTAATAGGCAGTGCTGGTTTTAGGATGATTTGCATAAGCGGGTCTCAGGACCAGTTGATATAAGAAGCTCTTTTTAGGTTCAGGTTTTAGTTTTGATGCCTGCTTTAGATGTTTCCAAAATTTTGTAATTATCTTTTGATTATTAGTGGAAGCTGGCATGTAATGGTTGGTCATTAGCTTTTCTTTTGATGTTTAACATGGTCCTAAAATTCTGTCTATAGGAAGCTTCAATGCAGTATTGGCAGATTGGACTCTATACTATGGCCTGGGTGAAAGTCCAAATTTTTCTGGATTTTTTCTTAATTTCGAATAAGGGTTCAGCGGGCCTTTTATTTCATTGTATTTACTGCCAGATTGAAGTTACCTGAGGCTTTGTTTTTGAGTACTACCTAGTCATTGTGCAGGGTGTGTTATACAAAAATGTTTCCTGGGAAGATTGAGAATCTGATTATAATACACTTACAGTCACAATATTCTCTTTATTATGAGACTGGTCTCAAAAAAAAAAAATTCAATCCAGACATCAACATGTTCCTCTAGCAGCGTTACTCTTTGAGTTCTTTTTGTTAAGATAATGGGTTTCCTTTCTGAGAGGAAGAGAGAGACACAGAGCATGGGAATACAATTGATCTGGTATCTCACTTAGCATTGGAGCCCCCAGGCCCTCGGTCCTGGGAACACTCCCGACTGGCTTGGCCACAAGGAATGTGCTGCCACGGTGCTCAGACGTTTGGCCCCGAATTAAAGAGGGGCGTACATATCCACCAGCAGCATCTCTCCTGAGATATCCACTGCTTAAGCTATCAGGGGTAGAGTGGATGAGCAGACACAGGCCCAGGGGGGAAAATGGAGGAAAGAAGGAAGTTAGAGGGACCAGTGTTAAATAAGAAGGAAGAAAAGTGAGCCAGAAATGAACAAAGCCCGGCATGGAGATTACAGTATCCTGATGTAAAAGTTTCAGCTGACTACATTGATTAGAGTTGAGTTGTGGTTCTTGAAGTCCAGGCATCTTACAACTCACAACAAATCTTCTGTATCTGTGAGTAGGTTATTTCTGGATATCCTCAAGACTAACTGACTTGCTCCTGCAGGTATGGAAGCAGAATACGACCCCGTGAGCCGTGTGAAAAAACAAAAGGAGCAGCTCTACCCCCATCTCATCCTCATGATGCTCCCTCCCCACAGGCTGGATGCCCAGTCCTCTTCCCGCAGGCGCAAGCGGGCACTTGACACCAATTACTGCTTCAAGTAAGGCACATTTTCTCACCCTGGAAAATGTTATGCACCGTTGGGCTATTCTCATCATCTTAAACTTTCCAAAGTAATTTCTCTGGCTGCACCTGCACTGTCAGTTTTGGAGATTTGACCACTGGGCTAGTTGCAAATAAAAATGGCAGCTATTTTTGTCTTGCAGGCAGGGGGTTACATTATATTGTCAAGTAGTATACCAGCCAAGGCAACATGAAATGGAAATATCAGCTGTCACTTCTCACAAAGATGGCAGGGAGGAAGAGTGCATGGGCACGGAATACATAGATTAAGCCTGTTAATCAGGCAGGCGAGCATGACACAGGTATTGGCTGATACAAGTTGGGATCTGTCCCAGTACGAGCAAACGGTACCTCCTCTTAATATGCTGTCTCCTCAGCTCTGGATTTCCTCTGTCAGGCTGACAGGCAGCACCAAAGACACCTGGGCTACCTCCAAGAGGGAAAATAAGGGCACACCTAAGAGTGGAATTTCTTAACTTATTTCTCATCTCTGGCTGTGAGGCTGTGGGGAGGAAAATGTTTACAACTCTTAACTCTTGAAGAGCGTAATCCTCACTGTCCTCTCTTGTCTGCAGCAATTACGAGGAGAACTGCTGCGTGCGACCACTATATATTAATTTCCGGCAGGATTTGGGCTGGAGGTGGATCCATCAGCCGGAAGGGTACTATGCTAACTTCTGTTCTGGTCCCTGTCCTTACCTACGCAGTGCAGACACCACCCACAGCTCGGTGAGACAAAGTGCCACAACACATTTAAGTCATGTACCTGTTTGGGAGACGTGTTTGCTGATCCCTGTCTCCTTCTTCTCCTTCTTATAGCTGCTGAGCCTCTACAACACCTTGAACCCCGAAGCATCCGCCTCCCCCTGCTGTGTTCCTCAGGACTTGGAGCCCCTCACCATTCTATACTACGTGGGTCGCTCCCCTAAAGTCGAGCAGCTCTCCAACATGGTCGTCAAGTCCTGCAAGTGCAGCTAAACTTCAGAGCTTCAGGGCCCGGCGAGAGACATGGGATGTGACGGCTCCCAGCACTACTCAGGAGCGGGTATGAGGGGTTAGAGGGGGCGCGGTACAGTTTGTCCTCCATGAGTACCTCTCCCCTCTGCTTCAGCCCTGCCCGAGCTCTATCACGAAAATCAAAGATGCAGTCCACCACTCTGCTCACCATCATTGGCAGAATTTACCTAAAAGACTCGTCAAACACCACTTCACCAACAGCGCTCTCAAACCCATCAGACCTCTTGTTGACCTTCAACAATCGCCTTTTGACATCGGCGTTTCTCATGTTTTTTTTTTATATTGCAGCATTTTGAACAGCCTGTACCTCAGTGTTACGTGCCATTGGTATTCAGAACCGTTTTTCAACTAAAGAGGAACAGAACAATAATTGTCTTGCAATGACCACTGCATTTTCAAGGACATAAAATAATTGCAGTCAAAAAAAAAAAAAAAAAAAATGACTGAGAATGCAGACTGAACTCAGCATGACAGAAGTATGTCAAAGAGGGTAAGATAAAATGATCCCTTGGCTCTGACTCACAGGACACCGTTGAATGTCCGAGCTGGAAACTGACGCTGTGTACGCCACAGCTCCCTACACTGTTTATTTAGGATTAAATGCTGTTTAATGAAAATTATTTTAGGAAAAAAAAAAAGAAAACATGCTGGAAACCAACCGTTTTTTCAAAGTAGTATTTCCATGGTTATGTTTACCTCTGAAATGCAGCAGGATGGTGATTCCAGGGATTGTTTCGTTTTAAAGTGAAGCCTTTCTGTTGTATGAGACGATGTATGTCACTAAGTGAACACTTAACTAGATCACGAACTGTAAATGTTTTTCTTATTACTCTTGGAAACACTTTTTTAATTAAAATATGAACAGTTGGATAGAATTGTTCAATTTTCATTATTGTTGAGTTTTTATGTTTTCTTTAAGTATTTTAGAGCACTTTATTTTAAAGGGTAATAGGGTAAATTTAGATGACCAAAGTGAATACATCCAGTGTACAGTGACAACTTCCAGAGTACAGTATGTGGGGTGAACTAATACATTTACTGACATGATCAGCATGTTTCAATGTTTTCAAGGTATTCATGTCAATGTGGCTTGCTACAAACGGCCTCACTGATTCCAAAAGTATTACATTTCCATGTGGGGTGAACTAATACATTTACTGACATGATCAGCATGTTTCAATGTTTTCAAGGTATTCATGTCAATGTGGCTTGCTACAAACGGCCTCACTGATTCCAAAAGTATTACATTTCCATGCGTGTGTGATGTAAACAATCAGGAACAAAACAGATTAAAATATCAGACTGTAAACAATGTTGTATAGCCACAGTAGATTATACACATTGATTTGGATTCTACTGTTGGATTCTTGTAATACAGCATGCACTGGCTTTAACAGTAGAAAATGCACAACATGAAGTTTAACCTCAATCACTACAAAAAAAGAAAAAAAAAATCAAGTACAATCAAGTGTAATAAAACCAGTTCTGTTGTGCTGCATTGAAAACTACAATCTGTGCAAACCCACTGATAATAATCATCGGTTGATATGACAAATACATGCATGAAATTCAAGTATTTCTGACAAAGTCATCATAAACATATGCTGAATCTACTGATATATAACAGAGATGTTTTATTCTATTAACACGCCCTGAGTGAACTTGCTATATGGTCCTAAGAAGCAGAATATCCGCAAGGATAATGGTCTGCTGGTGCAGCATTAACCTTCAATGTGGGCAAGGCTGTGCATAACCGTAAGACCTCTTTATGTTATGCTTTGAGCTACATAAACGGCCAAGAAGACCTGTTGCTGGACAAAGTACAGTAAATAAACACTAATACAACAACAATACTTTACATATTATACCAAAGATATTGAATTGGGTCCACCCAAGGAAAACACCCTCAGCATCTCCACGGTTTACAGGAATTTATCACAAGCTCGCTGAATTCTTGATAGAAAACTTAAACCCACTTTCAATAGTGTTGTATCATTTTTGTAAACAGGGAACAAGGCAGCAAGCAATTGTATTTAAACTCTAAAAATCAGAATTTTCTTTTCAAGCCCACAAGTAAAGGATGCTCTACTTTAACAGATCCTGAGGCAATGGCCATAGAGTCTGATTTGGCAACAAGGACTGGCAGTTGGAGTGTCTTAAAGCCAGAAGACACACATGAAAGGAGCTTCTCTCAATGCTCACCCTTCATGGCAGCGAGATGAGAAGCTACTCAGGCCATCTCTACATTAGTTGTCAAAAACTTCTTGAGGAAAAAAACAATCGACTTGAATAGCTAGTGGTGCACATGCCACTGCATGAGCAAAGAATAAAAGGTTGAATCCTGTTGTTAAAATACCAATAGGGCTTGAAGAACCATCTGCTGACAGCTATCTGTCAGTGAAATCTTTCTGTGGCACCAGTAGCATGGAGAGAATGAGGGCGGGCAACTGTTGGGATATAGAATGAATGTAGCTAAGGGGGATGAGGGGAGGGAGGGGCGGGAGCTGAAAAGCCCATCTGATGTTGAGCTGCGCAACAAAATCCCAACCTGCGTCAAAGCTGGGCATTCCTGGCCTGGCACACTATCCCCTCGCATGTCTTCGGCTGTATCATAGAGAAATTAATAGGACCCTATTTGATGTCTGGCATGCTTTCATCTGTTGCTGATGTCCTTTCCCAGAATACACCTCTGTGGGGATGTAGTTACATGCAGAGACACCTGTCAGGCCGGCAGAGCGGTAGGACGTGCCTCTGGTCGCCTTCTTGTCATCTGTGACTGGGCTCCTGGTCCTGGAACAGCTTGCGGTACACAGACAGACCTTGAGAGCGACAGAAGAATGAAAAATTAGTACAAGGGGTAAAAAGGCAGTTGAGGGTCTTCCTCATGCGTGCACATAGAAATGTTTGTGTCAAACCTGAAAGAGTTTTTCTTCAGATGAGCCCACTAAAACCCTCCTGGTGAAGGTTCTGTTGATCTTTTTAATTATTCATGGTCAAGTGGTTACCAGCAGACCTGAGCTCAGTCAGCACAGTGCTTAGCCTTTTGTCCGACTGTCCCTCCACTCTCAGCCCGCTCGCCCCTCATCCTATCGGCTGGCACGCAGCCAGGCATCCAGTAGAAAAGGCATTCCAATTACAGTCAGAGCTGCCGTGTTTGTGCTCCCAAACAGTATTCCCTTTCATTCCCTCTTTGCGCACACTGTTTATTTTGGTGCTCTTTTACACTGTGGGGCCTGACTGAGCTGGAAAACGAAAACATCTCCCCAACTTCCAATCCGATGACATGACCGCTGGAAGCTCTTCCTCTAGCTCAGCAAAAGAAAGATAAAGGGACAATATTCTCTCTAACATACCCCATTCCAAGTGTCACTTGGAGCTAAAAATGACCGAAGAAATGATGTCAACAGTTTGTTTCGATGGCAAATTAACCCCAAAAATCTAACAAATGTAACAGAATAACAGTATTAACAGTTTGGATCTTGACGTGCTTGCAACTTACACTCAGATACAAAGGAATTCAAAACCATGCACTGTAGTTTTTATCTACGAGTAAGATACCTAATAAAATAAAATACATTGTTTAAAGACAGTAATTCACAAAGTAAAACAGTGTTTTGGTGACTGCTTTGAATCAAATATCCATTCACGTCCATAATACAACTGAAAAGGGGATGACTGCCAGTAGCTACCTTTCCATCCCAACAAGGCATCATACAGTCTTATTTTGATAGAGGCCTAAGCTATTCGTCCTGACATGATCAGACTCCCATTAAAATGGCACAAGTGAAGCATTCATTTCCTTCTCAAACCAAGTAAAGTAATAAATCTCCTCACAGTCACCGACTGTGAAGCCCTGAGAACGTCAACAAAACGTCAAGGTAAGGATTGCAGAATACATTTGGTCGATATAATCTAGGTTTGGAAGTTCTGATAGGGCCTCATCAAAATCCTCCCCTCATCTCATGTCAAAAATTAACAAATAAAAAATAGGCAAAGAAAGGGGGGAGGGGGTGAGTGAGCAGGAAAAAGTTTTCAGAGGATAAAAGGAGAGTTGTGTGAGCAAAGAGAGGAAGAGATTAAGAGAGTGCACGAGAGAGAGATAAAGAAAGAGTGTGATTTATGATGGTTGACAGCTGATCATAGAGAATGCTCTCCATTTGGAACCGCTCTAACTCCCTGTCAGAGTTGATCAGGGGAGCTCAGTCATCTCGCTACAAAGGTACACTGGGCAGCCAGAAAGACCTGACGCACTCCTAAGCTCCCACAAAGGCTGTGCCCCCTCTAATAACACGCTCCCCTCTCCCAGTACACCACACAGAGTCTCTGTGTTACATTCTCAATGCATGGTTAAACCTGCCTTGCTAACTGATTCTGGTGCTTACTGTTTTCTTTCTTTCTTTTTTTTTTTTGGTTCAGAAATTTTTTTTTTTAAAGCCAAGAGTGAGGCATCTCCCCCACCCTTTGCGCCCTGAACGACGGAAAAAATGCATTCATGAAATTCAGAAGCTGCTCCCAACGGATCCTATTACAGTAATTGATGAGTTTATAAGATGTTTGTTAACTTAAGCCAACCTTCATAGTTTGGGGGGAAGAGGGAGAATGAAAAGAAATGTTCTAGTCACAGACACACATTTTCTTTTGGTGGGTGGGTGGGTGGGTGGTGGGAGGCGGTGTACAGCTAATGTATTTTTCCGAGAAGCTGATCTCTGAGTCGGCTTGACTGTGACACTCGCATGATGTGATGAATGGTATGATTTGCTAATACTAATGTATAGTAGGTCTCTGGAAAATGCGCTTGATCAGACAAACAGATGTGTCCATAAGCGCAAAGTGCTTAATACCACAGTTACTGCAATAAGCTCAACACTTCGCTCAGGATGGAAAGAGCTGTGGAAAGAGGGCTGGGTGACAGGGCACACGCAAAAGCTGAGCTACATTTTCATTCTCTTGTTGTGATTTCTGGGGTACAACTGGACAGAGCTGTTGGCTTACAGACAGTAATTACGGCTGTGTAGGAACGGCCAACAGATGGGAATGCCCAAACTGTTCCCATCACTGGATCTCATTACAAAAGAGAGATGTTATCATTGTTATGCCTCTATATCCTTCAGCAGACACTGCGTGTGTCCAGGACCTCTAGTCTTATATCTATATGATCAAACAGCATATTATTGTGCTGGAAAGTTTCGTTACGCCCATTCAGCTCTGGCTGCCTCTACCAACTCTAAAGAGGGTACAGCACAAGTCATTGTAACAAAACCAATAAAACCTCAATTATACTCTTCAAACACAGTTGTAATGAAAGTTTGTACAATTATTATTCTGACAATGTAGTTATCTTTTACTGTGTGCAAAATACATTTACACATCCTGCACACCACTGAGCAAGCAGGAGCTGGGTAAAAATATCCAGTGGTGTTTATCAGTCCTCCATGGGGAATGTCCACTATGCCTGGGTGTAATCACTGATACTGGCACAGAGAGGGCATAATATCCCTCCCTTGCCTGTGGACTACAATGCCAACAGGCCAAGTTACAGTACGATATTCTACCAAGTGCGTGTAAAACTGCAGCATCAGACCCACCTGTTTTACCGCAGATGGCTTCGTAGACCATATGCTGGCCGTTGGACACGGTTCCACTGGCTGAACTCTCTGAGGGCGTCTGCCTGTTAAACAGACACAAGATAAGTGTCAGTGAAGACCGTATAAGATCCTTCAATGAGGCGCTACACAGCAACAAACTGTATTTGAAAAACCATGCTTATTGCGACAGTTCTAGACCAAGCCGTTAGGAAACATCATTTGATTTATCCATCAAGCGTATTGTTCTACTTAGAGCTAAATATACAAACAAATGCTACAAACCCTATCCGTCATGTGTGTGCATGATGTCTGATGAGTCATGTAGTCAGTTTCAAACAGTTTGTGCGTGCGTGTGCAGTCAGTGGAGACTAGTGGGGGTTAAGTGTTTACTGAGTGCTTCTCTTGAGCTATTGTGACAAGAAAGGGGCAAATTCCTGCTCCTTGTCCTGGGTGATGTGATTTTCACATTGGCAAGATTATTGTGGTGATTACTGACTATGTGGAACTGCAGACAATGGCTACAGACAGAAAAGGCACATACACAATCTTTCTTATAGGGTGAATAGTGAAAACAACAGTACAGTATCTACTTGGTATTTTTAAATCAAAGAGCTTCATAAACAAGTCTGGAGATCATATACAACAGATTACATAGCCTTTTTCAAATAATCAGAGGGCAAATACAGTGTTTTCACAGAGAAAACCATTATATGAACTGTTGAAGCGCAGAGCAGGAGCAGACATGTCTGTAACCTTATACATTAAATCTGTTAAGCATTTTTTAGGGGGAACAATAAATAAAGCTTAGCTGGCATTAACCTCTCGCCCCATAACAGCAGCTTGCCAAAGGAGCATTAACACAGTAATAAGGGTACACACTGCCTCCTTGTAAGGGGCTGCACAGTTGTTCTTTCATACCATTACACAACCACAAATAGAACTGGCCCACTTTAAGCGTGGCATACCTCGACAGGAAGTAACCCCTTTCATATTGAGAGGGGAAAAAAACTTGACCTCCGGGTTCTTCACATCACTTTCTTTGTCAACAGTCTCTCACTCTGTCAGTTCAAGAGCCAGGCAGCAGCCGCAAACACAGTATGTGAGAACTGAATCTGAACTTGCAGTATGTGCAGAGGATATAGAAGCCCAAAGTTGAAAATGTCACACTGCTCACAGAGAGCCGAAGTTCTTATGTAAATATAGATGATGCGCAGCTTTACTTTTTGTGCCTTCAGGTAGCTGGTATGTCTTAATGTTGCTCAGACCGACCAAAGGGAATAACGCTTAACCATAAACACACTTTTGGCAGCCTCTGTGTGTATACAGTATCCTGTGAAAATAACTACTGTTGTGGCTGATTAATAGGGAGTGAAAGCAGCAGCGAGACTGACATTAATGGCACTGCTGTAATTGTCACCCTATTAGTAATGCCACACGACAGCCTGGGTTTCTGTCGTTACAGCTGCGACTAGCCAAACCTTGCAAACAAAATACCAAACAGGCTCATTTATTTGTGTTACAAATTGCTCCTTTCAAAGCCTTCACTGAAGTCATACCACTTTGAGTCCTTGCAGCCCCTCGAGTTGGAAGCTGTGGTATGTTGATAGACCAGAGAGCCCTGCCCTGCTGAGTGTGATACCAATATGAAACACATTTGCTTCAAGCAAGTGTACTGCATGTTAGTTGAGCTTAAAAATCAAAGGCACTGTCACTCAGAAACTTTGCTAAGGCCTATTCATCTTAAAATAAAACAGAATGCTGACTAGTCACTCAGCCCAATCACTGTTTTGAGTCAGCACTTTCAAACAAAGTTGACTGCATAGCACTCTTGTAGGATTTTGTCTTGCAGGCCTACAGAGGAAATAATTTGGCCACATCAACAAAAATCTTCACTCTATTTCCTTTGCCAAACAAGACCAAAAACCAAATGTCATTCTGATAAATAGCTTCAGCTAACAACTGTCAAAGATCATCAGTGGTGTACTACTCATGGGAGAGACAGGCAAGATCAGTGCTGGTAAATTTATATCAACACTTTTACAGTTCAGAGGAAGGTGTTTGGAGGGCAGGGTAACCTTGAACTGTTTAAATACACCCAGCACAGTGATTCTATTATAAGTTGGAGGAGCTTACGCCTACACTGGGATAAATTTCAGATGTGACTCAGTAACAGAGGTATTGAGTTGCCCCTGAAATGAGCGCTGGAAATAAAGGGAAGCAACTTATTATCCCACCATTTTCTGCAAACAATCATCTCCATTCTCCTGGACAGAGTTTGCCTTTCTCTGTCATTCTTTCTTTTCCCCTCTCTTTATTCTTTCTCTTCATTGTTTCCATCGGTGCATTTTTGGTCCTGAAGCTTCCGTTTTTCCCACACTCACCCCTGTCACACTGGTCGACCACAAGAATGCAGGACAGAGGAGAGTGTGAGGGGGCTATGGAATTCCACATGCAGAGGGTAAACACAGCAACTGCCAGGCAGACACACACACACAGGAGCAAACATGGCACCGACCCGGCTGCCCTAACCTATTCCACAGCCCCTGTGCTACACTGCTGCCCTCTTAACTCTTTACTTGCCAGGCACAGTTTGTCCTGTCAAGTAAGATGACTGAACGTAGGGGCTGTGGGCAGTGCAACCTGCTACTCTCAACCACATTAATCCTCAACTGCTTAGAGTGTCAGCAGGCCTGCGACATTGCTATGAAGGAATTAAGTCACACAGAGAAAAGAACAGTCAGTCTATGGCCCTAACCAAAAACACATACATTGTAACACTGAAACATATATCTCTTCCAGTATCTCTTCTAATCCAGTTGTGTCCTTTCTTCTTACACATAAGATGGAAATGAAGAGCTCCTCACCATTGCAACGGGGTGTTTTAAACAAACAATCAGCACTGATCACAAAAGTTTGCTGTTGTGTAATTTGGCCAGATGTTGCAGTAATAAAGTCATAAAATAAGTGAGGGAAATAGCTGGCAGTTCTGCCCAGTTTCACTCTTTTCCTTTTATTTTCCCTTCAGTGCTCTTCAGCTTATCTCCAAACCAAACAGGATTTAAACAGCACTCGGAGCACGGGCCCTTCCACTGAACCACGTTCTGTTTACGGTTCATGCAGAAATCAGGCCTGTGAGGAGGCTGTTTACTGAACAGGCAGATACACCCTGCAGCCAAAAGACTGGGAGCACTCCACTACACACATATTGTAACTCTCATTAGCATTAGCCGTGTCCTCTTGAACTCACCGATCCCATGAACCCTGTCTTACTCTACAAGCAGGGGCCAATCAACGCCACCCCATTGCAATCGCTTAATGTGCTTTAAATTACACAGTGGCTTCGTTAAACTTTCAGCTATACTCTATTAACTTACAATGATTCAGTTGCAAGGCTGGTCTTACTTGATAAGACGTTTTGTTGCCGTTTTCCTGATCTGTCCCTCTCGAGCGCTGCTGGGTGGCTTTGGGGCGAGAACAGGAGTAACATAGGTCTGGATGTGGCTGTGGCCATGGCTGGGATGAGGCCGAACATGAAAGCTGGATGGAGGGCAGCTGGATGAGTTTGCTGGAGCCTGGGTGTGTGGCGCACTTGTCTGGTCAGGAAATTGAGCCTAAGAGATGAGAATGACAACTGTTATTTTAGGTCAATTGCATTAAAACAATGAAACTACTTTTGATACTTTTATAAACTTAGTTTGCAGTGATAACTTTGATCGTAGTTTAACCTTTATGGACAGTACAGTATAAGGCTGTTAGTATATGAAGAGTAGTTACTCACAAAGATTACACACTGGTCAATCATTAGTAATCCTGTTATCAAACAACTTGGATTGAAGAACAAATTCACTGAGGCCACGTGATATTCATTATTATCAAGACTGGACAAAGCATCACAGAGGTATGGTTCATTTCCAAAACTATTTTGACAAAACTCAAAATGGATATCAAATAATTGGCTGAAACTGACCAGTCTACAGTCATTAACTAAAGGGACTGTATTAGATGTATTAGACAGGGAACTGTCATGTGTGACGTTCCACAAGGATCGATTCTTGGACCATTACTCCTTCTAATATGTGGAAATAATGTGACATCTGTCGTTTATGGTAAACTATTCTGTACTGATACATACCTTGAAAGGTACTTGTGTTTCCCATTTAAACTTGTTTCAAGATTTTTATTTTTGTCTATTTATATCACCCTACTCTATCAACTCTGTGTCCTTATGTAATGTGTATATTTCATGTCATATATGTATGGTTTATGACAAAATAAAATCAAACCCAATTCCTAAAGAGGACTAAGGAAGTGTGATCACATTTGGAATGGGTTAGTCATAGGAAAAAAATGTGGCTTCTTGCCATTAAGGTGAAATATCAAAGTGCTTGAAATGAATTAGTGCAGATATTAGTGAAATGCCATCCGGTATCAAAACAAGCTCAACATTTTTTGTAACTGGCTGCACTGAAAAGCAAATTCTTCACATTATTTATTTGTTTAAACAAGATCTCTTCAAAGGCTTGGGAAGGGGGAAAATACCGTTTTATTTCTGACATAATATTTTAGAGCCACATTTCACTCTGTCCTTGTAGTGCTGGGGAATGCTTTGCATACATTCCTTCCACATCTCATGTCTATGCTATTTTCTCCGCAGCTTTATACGGCTATCTAACAAGCTAATGGTTTTCCAGCTTCACATTGCAGCCGTTCAAAGGGCCGGCGGTGTGACAGGGAATATCTGATGTAATTTCTGTGCTGATAAATGAGAAGCTGAGTTTCCAGGTTGCAAGGCCTATGGTCGCAATTCAGTTTGAGCGGGGCCAGGAAGGGCACCTTTCTTTGGCTGCCAGGTGGCCCCGGGCCAAGCCTGTGGAGGAGCCGTGCAGTCTGCACCCAGTAACTGGAACGTGGACTGGAGCTTCAGAACAGTCCCCTGTCTCTTTCTCTCACACAGGAGTACACAGACATAGACATATATGTACACCAACACTCACACTCTATGAAGCACTTCCTTTTGTGTCTTCAATTAATCCAAATGCATCAATTGATTTTACCAGGCCAGAAAAGCCAACAAGGTGAGTTCAGAAAGATTTAGATAATTCTCTTAGAGTCAAAAATAATGGCTACGTAATACATAAAGCGATACAACTGCCAGGAAAGACAGGCAGGGAGACAGATGTGGGTGGACTAAACAGGGAGGGATGGCAAGGATTTTAGGGAGGGTTGTCTGATTTGATGGTGAGAATATCATATCCAGAGACAGCCATCTTATTCAGTCAGCCTCAGTTTCTGAGGGTTTAACAAGAAGATGGCTTGACAATGTCCGTACTGTGCTATACACATGCAGTCCTTAATGCCACAAACTGTTTCAGATTGAAAGAGGTATTTCTGCTTCCATATTCTTGGAGGATGATGGGACATGTCAACAACAAGAGGAACTTATCAACTCTGTGTCCTTATGTAATGTGTATATTTCATGTCATATATGTATGGTTTATGACAAAATAAAATCAAACCCAATTCCTAAAGAGGACTAAGGAAGTGTGATCACATTTGGAATGGGTTAGTCATAGGAAAAAATGTGGCTTCTTGCCATTAAGGTGAAATATCAAAGTGCTTGAAATGAATTAGTGCAGATATTAGTGAAATGCCATCCGGTATCAAAACAAGCTCAACATTTTTTGTAACTGGCTGCACTGAAAAGCAAATTCTTCACATTATTTATTTGTTTAAACAAGATCTCTTCAAAGGCTTGGGAAGGGGGAAAATACCGTTTTATTTCTGACATAATATTTTAGAGCCACATTTCACTCTGTCCTTGTAGTGCTGGGGAATGCTTTGCATACATTCCTTCCACATCTCATGTCTATGCTATTTTCTCCGCAGCTTTATACGGCTATCTAACAAGCTAATGGTTTTCCAGCTTCACATTGCAGCCGTTCAAAGGGCCGGCGGTGTGACAGGGAATATCTGATGTAATTTCTGTGCTGATAAATGAGAAGCTGAGTTTCCAGGTTGCAAGGCCTATGGTCGCAATTCAGTTTGAGCGGGGCCAGGAAGGGCACCTTTCTTTGGCTGCCAGGTGGCCCCGGGCCAAGCCTGTGGAGGAGCCGTGCAGTCTGCACCCAGTAACTGGAACGTGGACTGGAGCTTCAGAACAGTCCCCTGTCTCTTTCTCTCACACAGGAGTACACACACATAGACATATATGTACACCAACACTCACACTCTATGAAGCACTTCCTTTTGTGTCTTCAATTAATCCAAATGCATCAATTGATTTTACCAGGCCAGAAAAGCCAACAAGGTGAGTTCAGAAAGATTTAGATAATTCTCTTAGAGTCAAAAATAATGGCTACGTAATACATAAAGCGATACAACTGCCAGGAAAGACAGGCAGGGAGACAGATGTGGGTGGACTAAACAGGGAGGGATGGCAAGGATTTTAGGGAGGGTTGTCTGATTTGATGGTGAGAATATCATATCCAGAGACAGCCATCTTATTCAGTCAGCCTCAGTTTGTGAGGGTTTAACAAGAAGATGGCTTGACAATGTCCGTACTGTGCTATACACATGCAGTCCTTAATGCCACAAACTGTTTCAGATTGAAAGAGGTATTTCTGCTTCCATATTCTTGGAGGATGATGGGACATGTCAACAACAAGAGGAACTTGGTCAACTCTGTTCAAACCACAAGACAAAATGAGAAGGGGAATGGAACAGAAAAAGGCAAGGGATCACTTTCATAAAGTGCCTTGCGTAAGGCTACCGGACCAAGCCAAGAGAAATATCACCTCAATTGCATTAATTAAGGGCCAACCAAGATGATGAAAAAACAGTGACGTGAGAGCAACTGCATTACTCAGGACCGATCGGAAAAAAGCGGGTGCATCCAATCATTCCACCCTGTAAGCTGTCCCATGGCACTCTCCCGTCTCCATTTCTCTCCATCCATAGATTGCCTCCACAAAATCCCCTGGAAAATGAATAAATACACTCTTCCTGTTCAGATCCTCTTTCAAAGCAACTGCACAGAAAGATGGAGGGCGTATCTTTTTCTCTAAGCATTAAAATTGCACTGTGCGAAATGACCGAGACCTCTCTACCTTTCTAATCTCACTCTAAAAACAGCCATATCACATCTGTCACGGCTAGTCAGGCATGGCTAAAAGGTTTTTTGTCGCTACATTACTACTGCTGAGAAAATCATATCACAAAATTTTATTTGTGTTGTAATGGGAACACAAATGGAGCTCAAATCTGATATAAACTGCAAGGGTAGGACTTGAAACTCACGATGGACTCTCCGGGGCCGGGGCCTCTCTAGTGCCCTAATGGGCAGCATTCCTTCATTACTCACCTTCCAATATAAGCTTAACTGAGTCACTCAGCCAAACAGTGTAATCTTGGGGTGAGGAGTCATGCTTGGATCTCAAGGAATGAGCTTCCGTTGAGAAGGATGTTCTCACCGAACACCATTTTGTTAAGTGGTTTGGAAAAAGATTCTCAGAATAGCTTTGTAAATGCTAACATGAAAGCTTTCCCTTTTATGTGGGTGTATTTTGCACTATTTTGGACAGCATTGTCATTAGGTAAGGGGATATTTTGTACAGACACAAATATGAGAGTTTTCCTGGGTTATAACTCAATAGTCCTTGTACACGTCGCTCAGTTTTCATGCAATGCTGAATTTAAAGAAAGCCAAAAACAAAAGAAGCTGGACAAAGCATTTTCACTTAACCCTAATACTTAGGAACAAATTATGAGGAATTTAAATTGTGTCAACAACAAATCTCAGTGTCCAGGATTTGTCACAGCTTCTAAACACCCTGGGCAATGGTTAACAGGGAAACCATTTTTCCACCTGGATTTAAGTCCATGTGACTGAAAGTAACTACCCATCTATACTGTAGTTGAAGATAAAAGTTGACCTCTACCAGGACAGGACAGGAGACCTCTGAGGAAGTTCCGATTAAAAATGATAAATGTATTAATTTAAATATCATATTTACCATGAAATAAAGGGGGAAGCAAACCAAAATCTCTCTTATATACCTGGTGTCTGCAATGGCTCTGGTCCAGGAATTGTCGAGACTGCATTTTTTGCTGCTGTAGTTGCTGGATAGCAAACTGAAGCTGGTAGCTGCCCTGTGAGGGCTGGTAGCGCTGCTTCGGGTTCACCCCGGTCACCAAGCTATAGGCATTCTGCATCTGCCCATCCCGAAGACCCTCCTCTTCTTTCAGTGGAGTTTGGCTTGTAGAGCAGAAATGGAGAGAAGTCAGTGAAAAGGTAAGAGGATTTAAATCAACTAAAAACACACACTCACTTTCTCTGCTGGATAATGTAATCTGTCTTGCTTTGTCGTTAATACAATCCGTGTACTGTAAAAGTGTCAGCTCAGTGTTTTGTTATTTGCACTCTAATAGACATTGAATACCTGAGGGTTTCACCTCATGTTGGAATACCCTCCACAACTCACCCTGAAAAGAGACATTTTGTAAATGTGATTATTCACTGTCTTGAGAGTTAGATGATAAGGTTGATACGACTTTCATTTCTATCAGTTTAATATGAAGCTACAGCCAGCTGCCTGTTAGCTTAGCTCAGCATAAAGGCTGGAGACGAGGGGAAAGAGCTAGCCTGGCTCTGGAGGGGCTGGTAAGTGGATTTTTGATACCTTTGGACAGAACCCGGAGAACTGTTTCCACGGTTCCAGTCTTTATGCTAAACCAAGTTAACTGACTGCTGGCTGTAGCTTCATATTAAGATCTTTCATGTAACTCTCAGTAAGAAAGTGAATAAGCGTATTTCCCAAAATGTCAAACTATTCCTTTAAAGCCGTGTACAGCTATGATATGACAATTCTACTATAGCCTTAAAGCATTTGTTGCCATTGACCCACAGGTAGTTTAATACATTTGGTGAGAGTTTAATCCTACTTTAGACACAGAGCACAGACAATAGAATGAGGGAAAGGACACAGGGGAGAAATAGTGTGAAAAAATAGCATCATAGCATATATTAAGATGTAGGGGTGTTAACACAATGTTAAAGTTGTTCCATAAAATAGTCTACTTATATTATTGTTTGTGCTCTCCACTGTGTTTTTCCTTATATCCCTGTGCCCTTTAATAAAGCTAGAATTGACTCAAATACATACTTGTCTTCATAGCTAATAACTACCTGGGATAGTGGTGGTGCACACTTCAGTGGCTCAATCGTGAGCTATAACAGCACAGTATTTGCTACCATCTTATCCTTGTCACTTACCATTCAGCTAAGGCAGAGATTTGGTAGTAACTCATTAACTCCCCCTTTTCCCTCAACGTGTTGCCTTGCAACACCACCAGCAAAAAGTGAAAAAGACAAGGCAGCTCACAGCATCCTGGTCGGTGGCTGCTGGGACCAGAGAAGACTCGAGTCAAAGTGTGCAAATCAGAGTCAAAGTAGAGGGCAAGCCTGTGGCAAACAGAGGCTGAACTAAAAACCTTTCCTCTTTGCCTCAGTGCACCCCGAGCCTCACGTTCCATTCACATCACAAAGCCACAAACTGGAAAGCAAACCTTTTGACGAGCTCCACGAGTTTGTAACTGGATTATCTGTCATTAGAACTAAGCCTGTTTCAGCCTTTTTTTTCCTTTTTGGCTCCTGCTAACGCAATGAGGTGACCAGCCTCTCTTCAGACATGCTTAAATTGAGTCTATGTGGAGTCTGGTGTGCTGCTGTGTATGTACCACCTCAGCCAAAA
Source organism: Xiphias gladius (assembly GCF_016859285.1). Classification (NCBI taxonomy): domain Eukaryota; kingdom Metazoa; phylum Chordata; class Actinopteri; order Istiophoriformes; family Xiphiidae; genus Xiphias; species Xiphias gladius. The sequence goes on from NC_053409.1 coordinate 12,211,723, forward strand.
ATAATTCCATAAAGAGCACTATTGGGAGATGCGAGTTAAAATATGAAAGAAAAAAAAACATAGAGAGATACAAGTACAGTTGGAGAAATGGGATCCCTGGGGGTCTTAACGACAAAAAGGTTCTTGGAAATTCCTCCCATTACATACAATAACATTTGTCCGTTGGTCTAGGGTAAAAGAAAACACTGTCGACTTAAAATCACAATAGCTACAATATTTTTAGAACCAAACTATGATAAGCCCTAAAATTAGAATTCAATTAGTCTTGAACAACAATGTACAGCGTGGGATAATAATCTTGTGTCGCTCAAGTGAAAAAATATTCCTGTCGTGTGTGGCCAAACAAAGACACAAGGGATCAAACTCATGTGAACATGCTATACACCCATGCATTTCTCAGTTCACATAATGGCACATATATTTCAAAAACAACTGGTGTGACCACCGGCCAATTCAATTTTCTCAGCTTCTGAAAACAAAGGCTTGTCTGTGAACCTCGCAAGGCCAGAGATTCTACAGCGCCAGGAGACAAAACAAGAACTTGCTCTTTGTTTACAGCAGTCATTTCCTTTAACTTGGCTACAGTTTTCACACTGGACCACTGGGACCTTCAGTGCTACCATTTTATTAGCATGTGGTCTAAAACGGACTATTTCTCAGGTCAAGAGCATATGGTTTCCTGGAGTACAATGTCACTATAAGACTCTAAGGAGAGATCTTTTCAGACAGGGCTTGTCAACACAACACCACACAAAAAATACTACAGATCACCATGATTTAAAACCAGGAGGAACCAGAGGTTAGTCCAAAACAGTAACCAATGAAATAGGGGAAAATAAAATGAGACAGAAGAACAGTTTTACATCTGAGTTTCTCATCACTAGTACAGCACGTGTGGAGCTCCAACTATTGGGGACTTCCCTCCCTGCTGGACTTCTGCTTGTGGGAGTCAGCTTACTCCCCGCTGTGCTCGCCATCCTTTAATATGCTGATATAACTTACTGTAGAACAACACAGCAGTGCAAGTTGAGCACATGTGTGCCATCAATCTAATTAAGTGTGAATGTGGGAAAATGGATCGTATGAGTTGAGATGACATCATGCCACAGTATCTCATAGCCCTTCCTGGTTCGTGTAAACATCAGGAGTGTGAGGGTATTTCCAGCTAATAATCAGTGTTTGTTTACTATGTTTTTTGGCAACAACATGACACTGAGTAGAACCATCCCTAAAATACAAAACTGACTTCTAGCTGGGGATTTCTTGTGGGAGAGGCATAGTCAGGGATGCTGATGCTTTATGTAGTTCAGTGGTGAGCAATATGTGATCCTGAAACAGAGATATGTTCCTAAAAGCAGGTTTACTGAGTTATGTGGATAACTATGCCAAGTAAAACCTAGAATATCTTGATATCTGGAAAAAGGACTAATGTAAACCGGCCAGTTCTGGGTTTTACACTCAAAGGAGACCAGCGGACAACCTTACTTGGAAAACTAAAAAGCAAAGGTACCTGATAGATTTGACTTCAAACAATAACAACAGAGATGAGTGAGCTACATAGCTGGTGACAAAAAAAATTACAAAGTTTTTTAAATGTTTAAAACCTGAATATTGTCTACCTTGCTATGAGCCTGGAGCCGGTTACGTCAGTTGCTTTTAAGCTCAAACTAATGCTAGTTATAGTGTAAGTGTTTCCTGAGTAGAGATTTGCTCATTATTAAATTAAAACAGGTTGCAGCACAAAAACTAGTTCGCAAATAGAGATTAGTTGATACTAAACATTTACTCCTACTAACTGACAGGTTAACTGTTGTGTAGCTCACCAAACCAACTGACAAAACTAGCTAGCAAACTGTGTGAATACTTCAAGCTCTAAAACACATATATTTCTCCATTCATATATAAAAAGACAGACTAATACACACATCTAAAACTGATTGGCAGTTGAATTTCACATATCACTTGGTCTTCAAAAACCTTTGTATTTGAAAATTATGTCACAGCTCATGATGCTGCAGTGACTTCGTGTTTACATAGTTGATATTGTAGCTTTTGACTGGATGGCACTACAGATGTTTCCAATTTAGAAATTAAGACATTTAGATTCTCCTTATCGTTTAATGGCGCAATAAGTTACTTAGAAAGGGCTTTATACACAAACTTAGTGAGTGTCACACATTTGACAACTTTGCAAAATGGAAGACACATTTAAAAATACTGCGCACTGTGAGTGTGGGTATTCATATAAAAGGTGTGTGTGTCCACTCAATATACTAAATCCATTCACTGGAATTTCACTTGTTCTTACCTTAAGGGGTTCTCCTTCATCCTATTACCACATCTGGCTCCAATCAATGTGAATAAAATCTTTTCTTTTAAATTCAAAGGAAGAGAGACATCAAACCAATTTTGTGGGACTTTGTCCCCCCATCAAAGAAGTCTTAAATTTTCACCCGAGTTTTTCTGATTAGTTCGGTTGTTGGTTCAGCAAATGGGCTGTCATAAAATCCTTTGGAATGGTATGTCCTTACAAAATTCGACCAAGTCAAACAGCAATCTGACAAAGTATTGAACAGAACTAAAAATACCCTGTATAAACAGGGTTGTGGTATTTCTCAGTTCACTGTGCTGGAGTGAACGTAACACTGCAGGCATAATAGTTTTGTGGTCATTTGTAGGTACAGCAAGAAGGAAGTAGGGAGGCCATTTCTGTGGCCACAGTGCTGCTGCAGCTCAAAACACATTAATGAGTGTTCAAATGACTAATACAAATGATGAGGACCAACCATGACCTGCTGCTGACTTAATACAAGACAAACTTGGATCTCCATCACAAACTCAAACCACATCTGGTACTAGCAAACCAAAGCGCCAAAAACTTGCTTTAGTAAGCTGAATAAAAAATAAAAGTAAAATTACCAGCTTATTACAATGATAAGGACATCATGGCTGTCTGAACCTTTGCAAAAGTAATCTATCCAAACACATCAAATGAGTTGTTGCTTTAAAGGTTGTTGCTTTGACTCTAGTCTTAATGTCTGACTGTCTGTTGTCTGAGTGTTTTGAACAGCTCACATTAATTCACAAGTACACAGAATGGAAATCATCTTAAATGTACCAGGAGGTCCAACACCGGAAATGATCCCAAAGTTAACTGTGGGTGTATGAAGACATGCAGTATGGTTCAAAGCCCCCTGGTTGTCAGCACACTGGAGTGAAGGAGCAGCTCTCAAAGTGCTGATGCAGCATACCTGGTAGATCCTGGCAACAGCACTTCAAAGAGCCATACTACTCTTTGAAACCCATCATACTTCACCCCTGTGGTTGCTTAAAGAGCCAGTGTGCTTAACAGTTTCAGCATGTTTGGCACAAACTTTCAGCCCGAGTGTGTGTGTGTGTGGGGGGGGGGGACTCAGGAAATTCTGTGTTATAAGAAACAGCGCAGAGGCAAAATCAAGGCAATTTATCCTAATATCGTATTAAAGACATTTCACTGCATCAAGAGGTGAACGCCAAACCAAGGGCTGGGAGTACTGGGGTACAAGAGAGCTTTTTGTATTACAGGCCAGTGACAAATGGGAAGATAAAGGGAAATATGTAGTTTCTGAAGAGATTTCAAATAAGCTTTCTAACAAAAGCTACAGTATATTTCTCCTTCTTTGAAATATTAACCTGAAATGTGAAAAGCTGAAATGTCAATCTGTACTAAAATTTATTTTCTGATGAATGAAGTCCCAAAAAAATAAATGTAAAAGCAGAAATATTTAAAGGGAATGACTAAATTCTGAGAAGAAATGTCTGATCCATCAAACCACTAGAGCTCTAACTTGAATTGGGAGATCAGAAAGTGATTTCTGTTTCTTCGGTATCATACAGAAAAGCTACATGAAGCTATCCATAAAATTATAAATTCTGTTAAAACTCTCTTTCTTTGGTTTGTGGAAATAAAAACATTTTAAAAAGGGAAAAGGCCAGACATTCCTGGAATTCCCTGACAGCTCGATACACAAGAAAGGGCTGGACTGGAAAAACAGAGTCCAAGATCAGGGCCAAGCTGTCTGAGAGACTGTCACTCACATATCAACAGAGAAATAAAAGGGGAGTGACCATTGACACTTTCCTTTCAATGAATAACACCCTCAATCTCTACTAGGTTTATTATCAAGGTCTGGTACCATAGACCACAACCATGTGATCATATTCTGTCCTTCTGTCTCCTTCCTCCTCTTCGCCGAGCAATGTGAGAGGGGTGAGGAAGGAGGAATTTCAATGGTTGCAGAGGCGAGAGCCTGGAGCAGACAGACTATGTGGGTGTTGACATTGCACCCCCTCACCACTGCCCCCACCATCCCTCCAATGCAAGGTTTTAAGCTGCCAGTGTGCTTCACACACTCCCGGCATTCAGCTGCCAATTCTACTGCTACTTAGCTCCACAAAGCACAATTAAAAAGGGAACAAAATGCCCATTTCCAGGCTCATATTTAATTAGCCTTCCCAGAGGGGTGTTGGCACTCTGCAATCCTTTTACAAATACTAACAATCTTCAATCTAAAAATCCGTCAGAGACCATTTAAAAAGCCTTTAGATTCTATTGAGTGTGACCAAATAGGCTACCACAATCTAAGTGTCTACAGTAAAGACTTCTGTAAAGTTGATTACACACAAAATCTTCAGGACAGTAATTTGGCCAAAGTGATTAATACTTTATTCCTGAATACATCAAACTCTCATAACAACATCCTTAAAGTTAGATACTCAACTAAAGCATTTTCAATCTTCAGGCCTTATGACAGATTATGAAAAACAAGAATGGTTGTGTTGGTGTACGTCAGCATAGCATCTCAAACTCAAGGCTCTCAGGGGAGAAATATGCTGTTTAGCTTGGCAGTGAACCCCATTGAGAATGTAACGCACTATTCCCTCTGTACTGCCTCAGGGGAGGTCGAATAAATAGCACGCGTAAGCACAATGGTGAAATTTGACCAAAAGGAGCACTAAAGCTCTTATAAGGCAGCAGAGGTGTGCTGTGTGCTAACTGCAAAAGTGGGGTAACAGAGAGGGAACTTTTAAAAGAATAAACAGATTCTTTGAAATATGATATTGAGTCCATCTGTATCTTCTATACCATACATTCATTATTTTCATTTTTTGCAGCCTGTACCGAACAATCTTTTTAAAGAACAGACTAGTTAACATGGATTTTTTTTTTAAATCAGATTTCCACCTTATTTCTGAATTTCTCATCAACTCAGAAATCTCCTTTGGCATATTGTTAGTTCACATGGATGTTTGACCTTCACTGTACAGAATGATATATGTACATAGTTTGACACTAAAAGGCTGTTTTCACATTCATCTACTGAAGGGGGAGAGTTCCTCTGAATCTCTTATACATTTAAGATGATTTCTATTTCAGACGTGTTTGTACACACAGCGAGTCTGGAAGTCAATCGTGGTCCAATATGCAACTTACACAAGTGTGGTGTGGAAACTTGAAGCCTCCTGTGCACATAAACTGCGAATGGACTTTGCAGTGAAGTAGGAGACATCTTCTGTCCATAGTTAAACATCTGAAACTAACAATATTTGCATATTCACTGATTCTGGATTTTATGATGAGGGAGAAGGAGTAAATGCAATTTAAAGATGATACATTCCCTTTTTCAGAATAAAATTTGTCTATGACACATTTCTTTGACTCACCAAGTGCTGTTAAGTAGATCTGTTCCAGAGTGAACAGCTTTCACTGGCCCTCTGCTCAACACCCTGTTGGCCAGGTTCAGATTGGTCAACTGCGGGCAGAGGAGAAGACTTTAACAGATGATTCAACTTCAACAAATTTAATGACATTTTCATGACACTTGCTGTATTTGCAGGATGTTGGTCTGAAGTTGCTAAATCAATATTAGGTCAAGTCTGTGTAATCATACCACATGCTACCACACAGTTCGCACAGCGTTTAAAGCAGTGGAAATGTATGATGAATAAGTGCTCATGTTTGGTTCCTCCCTACATCGACCAATTCATTCTCTTGTATCTGGGGGCTATTTGAAATGTACACAAAGCACATGGCACAGCTAGTCTCCGCTCAGCACTGAATTCAGGTGGTCCCCTCCCCCATCTCCATCCCTAACAGAATCAGCTATTATGACTTGTCAGGCCAAATCTGTTTACAACCACATCGGCATTACTGTAGCAACTGCACCTCTGTACTGCTCTGTACCCTGGGAATTATGCCCGGTGCTGTAATCGAATGTTAGAATTAATCATACCGCTTTGGTGTTTTATTTACTTTATTTCCTGCTGTGTAGCACTTAATGTCCAATGGAAAAATTGTAAAGCTGCCAAGCCTTGCAAAGCGTGAAAAATGTGTCAGCATGATGTTGCAAAGCTCTAACCTTAGAAACTATCTGATATAAATTAAAGAAATAAACATATATATGGAAGCCAATACGACAGGGCTTGTGGACGATATGCCATATATCATTTAACATTTCAAAGGATCGAAATTTTAAGATATATGTACTATTATAAACAGTTATTTACCACATAAGGCCCAATGTATGTGTTGCCATAATTCCCCACCGTCTAAGTGCATGTACACAGGCTTGACTAATTGAGACAAAAGAGTTGCAAGGATGTCGTATAATAAAGCGTTGGACATAAAAATACCCATGTTCACACATGCTGGATGGATTTAACATCATGTTTATGCATCAGAGAGCAGGAGTATACTCACTTTATTGTATAAATGTGACCTAACATGAGTGAGTAATTACTAAACCCTTAGAGGTCAACTAGTGCAGCAGGGTGTTGTTCTTGTTTACAAAGTTCTCCATTTAGTTCAGCAAGTGATTTAATGACTTCAAATCTGAGCCCGAAAAAAAATTAAATGTACTCTGAGCCCTTAAGTGCAAAACACTGGACTGTTTTACTCTGAAAAATAAACTGCTGCCATGCCCAGGATTAACTATTCATAGGAAATACAGTAAACACCTTTCAAACAGACAGAATAATGTACAGTCACAAGGAAGCCATAAAAACTGCAGTCTGTGTGGTCTAGTGCCATCACAAAAAACTTTGACAGAAAAAAAAAACAGTGAGGCGCAGGAGGAGGAGGAGGAGGAGGAGGAGGAGGAGGAAGAGGAAAAGGGAGGGAGGGGGGGTTGCGGGGCTCCCCGTGCCAAATGACAAACCTTTGGGGAATATAGGAGATGGTGGTGATGGAGCCAATGAAGCTGCCGCTCCCCCTTTCAGTGCCAATTTGCCACATTCCTCTATTTATAAGCATCAATTACCACAAAAAAGTGGCTGCTTGTTAAGTATCAACAGAAATCACTCCCCCATGGTGCATCTGATAATGAGACCTCACACAGAGCTGAGGTTTGATGAGGCTCACCAGTGTTTAGGCCAGCCAGCTTAAAACCCCAGTTCCAGACTCACCCCCGCACCAACCACAGCCCACAGACTACAGGCGAACTGAGGGCTGAAGGAGGAAGGTGTGCGGTAAGAGGCAGCAGAGACCTCCGGCTCCGACAGGTCTGCTGAATGAATGAGCAGCTAGATGCCGCCCATCAGCATGGGGTCAGAGCCAGGTTTACACATCAACAAAGAGAAATATCAGAGACCTCACAGTGAGAGACTACTGCAGAGGGGCCAGATTCTTCTTCCTTTCATGAAACGCTACACAGATCAGTTTACAGTTGCTTAATAACTCAGCATAGTTTATTGTTCGAACACAGTGAAACTTCCTGCTCCACGTGCATGTAGCTGTCGGCTCAGTGGGTTATAGAGGTTAAAAACATAAGGAACTCACATGATGTGTTAGCAGGTTGATGTGACTGGAGCTGGCATAGTGGTGAGCAACCTGCTTATCCGCCAGCTTTTGCAGGGCTGAAATGAAGGCCTGCTGGTTAGACTGTGCCTGGGCAGACAGGGAGTTTAACTCCTTAAAGGCCCCCACTGAGTTTGACTTCAGCTTACTGGAACTGCTCCTCCTGTTAACTAAAAAAGAAAGTCATAGGACAAATGTGAGAACAAAAGAATGAGTCAGACAACAAGATGGTCAGTGCTGCAAACACTGAGCAGCAGGGAGCCAAAAGTTTACCTTGGCCTGCAGATGTAGGTCTAGAGAGCTTCTGGCTATAGATTTGTGTGGCACTCGGGATGGAAGAGGCTGCCCCAGAGCCGGATGTGGATGAGGTAAAGGACTGAATCCTCCTGAGCACCTGGATTGGTTGCCTGGTTGAGACTGTGTTAGACCCCGTGGACATAGCTATCCACATCGCTCTCGGGGGTTGTTTTACCACAGGGGCAGAGTTGTATGCAGGAGGATCAGAAAGAGTCTCAGAAAGGCAGAACTGAGACTTTGCCAAGGACTGTGCATAAGACGGTGGCTGAGGAGGAGGTGGCGGCGGTGGCGGACAATGAAGAGGCATGGATGTTGGTTCATCAGAGCAGTGCTGCAGATGTATATGTGTGCAGTCTAAAGTCACAGGAAAGCTGGAGCAGTGCTGAGACGCCTGGACATCTGGCTGGGTTTTACCAGTTTCAACCACCGCCTGTTGTTCTTCAGACAGCGCACGCACAGAAGGTTGACTCTCAGCGGCCTTGATGTCTGGGTCACTGCTGACTTTCCCTGTGGAGAGCAAGGACTCTGAAGCGCTGGAATCCTCTTTGGCCACAGGCAGAGCTGTTCAAAGGAGAAAAGAAGCCAGAGCTCCATTATCATCAGTTAGCCATTCCTCGGCTCTGACACACATTTGTTTTCTCCCAATGAGTGCTAATCATTTGAAGCTGACCTTTTCTTCACCCCAGATGACTCAATCCTTTTCCCTGATTTTGGGTTTACAAATCTAAACAATTCAAGTTTACTGTGCTTGAATGATAAAATATTAAACACAAACCAGACCTAAAGTAACAAGAATATGGCAAAAAAAAAAAAAAAATTGGAACTCACTTTTGGAATTCTCATAGTTGCCTGAATCTCCTGAGGCATTTATTTCATGAACGTCTTTTTTAACACTCCTGACTTTTGTTCCTAGGAAGACGGTGGCTGATTTATTTTTCTGTGTGTAGAATGTCAGTACTTCCTCCAGATCATTTTCACTGTTAATAAAAACAGAAGAAAAATGTGTAGAGCAGATTGAGATCACTCTTCACTCAGTAGCATATATAACTGGAGCGGTTAAGAGCCAAGCCCTGAACAATGGTAAGTGGGCTTGCCAATTCACTAACCTCGCTGCAGTGATGTACTCCTGAAATACACTGGGGTTAACACAATGCTCCTCTTTGCTATTCTCCTGTTTTTTCACCATATGTTCAGTTTCCTGAGAAGATAAAAACAAATTAGACAGCGGATACACGCAGTTGTTTGTAAAGAAAATGCACTTTGTCTCCACTGTTTGCATCAACTCCAAGAATAGTAATTCTTTGGTAAAAACTCTGTGTGTGTGAATGGTTACCTTGTTGTAACAGTGGATAAACTCGCCTAACTGGTGGGACAGGATGCGTCTGCGGTCTTGGATTGGTAACTGGCGACTGGGCAAGACCACCTTAATGTCTTGTTGAAGGTTACTGGCTGCTCTTCTCAGGAAACGAATCACCAGCTCCTGTGCAGACAAAAAACATACATGAGAAAAATATTATTATCACAGCCCTGAATCACTGATTCATCATGCCACAATTATTCAAACTGCCTGTGTGTGTGCTGTCCTTTCAGCGTTCAATGCCATTTAAAACACTGAGACCTTTGAATTTATGGCCTAGAGATGGGTCTGAGTTTATATTCATTTTCCCCAAAGGTTTGAGGTCACTGATGATGATGTATGCCATTAAAATGCAGACTTTCCAATCAGGCTAACTTTTACAGAGACAACGTTTTCCTTCTATGTTGCCACAAATGCCTCGTACACGTTTCAGATGCAGCCATGGTACAGATGAGTAACAGAATAATAATGAGGGGAAATCTGGCATATATATACATTCAAAGGAAACAATTCTCCGGGGTATTCCACCAATGTCCATTTATTAGGAAGAGGAGATTAAAAACGGTTGTCATTGTACCATTTGTTCGTTGTCCTTGTCTGGCCAAGCTGGGATGGTGTTGGCTCTGCTCTCTGCTAATAGTCTTTGCTGGACTCGCTTCAGGTATGAAGAAAACGCCATCCGGGCCTGCACCTTACTAGAGAGGAGAGGCAAAAGCAGAAGAGAGAGGAAAATCCTCATGAACTGCAAAGGTAAAGCAATGGAAAAGGAAAGACGCACTAACAGTTGATAATGAAGATTAGCCACTAGGTCTTCAATCAGTTCGCTTAAAACTGACAGTAAAGACAATTTTGTTTTGTTGGAATCCGTGATACATCTGTGATAACAGAAAGACCGAGCATTTATACTCCTTCCATTTTGCTGACAAATCCTCCATAAAAAGAGAGAAAACAAAAACAGGTACAGTATGTATCACTTCCAGCCAGAAACACAATGTATCTTGTCCTGCATCGGCATCAAAAGGATAAACTGTCATCATGGCCCAGGTGAAACTGGAAAGAGAACTGTCAGAATATTGTAATCGAAAAAAAAAGGGTTTTGGAAAAAGCTGTCACACACAAACAATGATATGTTGTACTATAATTTCCTTGCTTCATACAAAGTCCTGGCAAGCACTGAGGAATTTCTACAAACTCAGACTTGTTATTGTAATTCCCTCTCAAATCATAATTTCAGGCACACTTTTAAAATCGACAGGAGACCGCAGTCTTTGTTGCATGTAAGTATAGCAGTATATACTTTTATTTTAGGGATATATGAGTTAGAATGTTTTTATCCTCAGCTAATCCTCACTTAATAGTCAAGCATTAGCTAATGCAGGACTATTATTTTAAGGACTGCTTAACTGGTACTAATCCAAAAGGTTTTACCAACCTATTTCTTTTACTAGTCGGTTAAAAGTTATTAAAAATCCCAGATCTAGCTATCTTGCAGACCACAGTAGTGATATAGGTACACATAGATGAGATAAACATAACCTAGGCGAAGAAGGCCTGAACTTCTTCTCATCTGTTTTGGGTACATACGTATTTCTCCTTCTTAAAGGGGAAGGATGGGAAAGTGAGGTAGAAGAAAGTACAGTAAGGGAGGAAGATGAGAGCAGCAGAGAGAACACAGACTGACCTGAGGTCCCACCCCTGCTGAAGGATGTTGAGCAGGTTGACTCTGGGCCTGGCATTGTGCGTGGCTGCCTCTGAGCTGGACAGAGCCTCGCTGTGGCAGCGCTCCAGTGGTGTGGCCACTTGTTTTCTTTGCTCTGCTACCAAAGCCCTGTGTGAGACTGGCTGGAGAACTTGTTTCACCTCCTCTCTTTCCTCCTGAGCGCACTCCTCTCCCTCCTGACTGCTGCTCTCAGTCGGGGAGGCCTTGGATTCCTTCCCTGAGGTATGCAGCATTTCAAGAAAAAGACACATGTCAGTTGCATCACTGGCATTTTGGATTAAAGACACGCATACCCTCAAAATAGGCTTTTTATTGTTGCTGCAATGAAATGAACTCATTCAGAGTCATATTTGGCCAACCTTACCATGACACAGGGGAGTTATTTATTGGAACCAAAAGTGTATTAGCGTGTGATGTTGTCCTACTTAGCTACGCTCTTCACAGTTTTAGAAAAAAGCAGTTTCCTGAACTGAGGCAGAACACATCAGGCCTACCCGACTTTTTCTTCCCTGCAGCAGAGCGATGAGTCAGGTGGCGCTGTCTCCTCTTACGTGCCTCGAGAGACAGCAGCTTCCTCTCATACTGGACAACGTGACAGCCATGGACGGCGTCCACCTGCAGCTGCACATTCCCATTCACATTCCTGCGAGACAGAACAAGACATGTCAACACAATGGTTATAACAACAACAATAATGATTTACCGTATACACATACAGTATCATTAACAATTACAAAGTACTTTGCAGAGCAATACTAAATATTAAATTTTAACTGAAGCCAGTTCTGAGAAAGATTAGTGTACTGGAATGGCTTGTCCAGAGTCCAGAAGTTGATGTGACAGACAGTGATAGTCCAAAGGAGGGAGGATAAATGGCAAATAATAATAGCAACTGAGCAGCAACAACCACCTCCCCAATCTGGCTACCAAGTGAATATGGAAAAATCAAAGATGGGCTTATTTGGGGGCTAAATCTGCAGACAATCTTGCGCAATACTCAAAGCTGTGGTTAAAACTTGAAAGCCCATACTGATTCAAATGACATAAATGCATGTTGTATTAAAATAACAAAAATGTGGTTCAATAAAAAGACACAGATCATCTGTAAATGTCTTTCCCCTCCTGCCCCCAAATCGACACCACAATGCCACATAGACATTGGGCGTGCGCTGGAAAAGCTGACTGCGCTTCATCTTTTCAGCTGTTCCCCTCACCTATCCAATCGAAAGCCCAAACAAACGCCACGTTAGAATCCAACCGTTTCCACAAACTGATGGAGAGATTTATTCCCCAATCCCAACCACAATGGAAATGCTTACCTTCCATGGAAAAGTCTGTTTGCCAACATGTAGTTCATTGATGTCTTGGACTCCAGATATCCACTGAGAGAAGAAGATAATAAGCAAATTACAATAATCATAAAGGCAGCTGCCCCAATGAGCCTTGACCACCTTATTTTGTGGCAAATGTGTTAAAATGAGGCTTCTTTGATATAGCTGCTCTAGAAGCAGCCACTTTTGAATGCATCAATAATTTCCCATGACGGTTCAATAATATGCTTTTTAAAATGCCACAAAACCCTGCTGCCAAAAGAGCCATGGATCTAATCAAGCAACAAATCCTCATATAGGAATATGAATTGTAAGCAAAATCTGATTTCCTCTCTAATAGGAGTTTCAATGCCATTTTAACAATAAGTCCCTGAGGGATATAAGCCTTTCTTGGAACATAATACACAGATTTCAACAAATGCGTTCTGACAACAAATAGTCAGTATCTATGTGGCTACACCTTAGTCTGGTAGTTCAATTAGACACAGTCAATAGGAGTCATATGGTCTGGCTTTATGCACTGATTGCATTAATTTAGTCTAAATGTCTACTGTCATTTGAAGACACTATTAATAATGATTAACATAGACAAACACCCCTTGGGGATTGCAAGTGATCTGTCTACACCTTCTTGGCTCAGCTTACCCATAGAGCTCCCATGTTTCTGCAGTGGGAAAGATCCTAATGAAGCCTCCTCGTCTCTCATATTCTTCCTTTATCCTCCTCAGCACTTTGACCTATATTTGTATTAAAAAAAAAAAAAAAAAAAAGGACATTAAATGAAATAGACAAAGCTTTAAAGAGTTAATGCATTTTCAGGTTCCCATAACATCTTAACCCATAATTAACCATAATTAAGACCGTACCTCCTCAGCACTTAAGCTCAGAGTGCTGTCTCCTTGGCCTTGTTTAGCTCTTTGTTTGTCTTTTAACCCCTCTGTTTCTGAGTTACTGGCTGATACAGGCCTCTGTCGCTACAGGGGACAAGAGTAGAGACAGAATCATGCTATATTCATACCTACCATGTACCGCCATTAATCTTTCCAACACAAATACTTAAAAAAAAACAAAAACAAAACTGGCTCCTTCTATATTGGAAAGAATTTAATAATGTTCAAAGGTTCTAAAAATAGTCTTAAATTTTACTGACAAACATTAACTTTTTCAAAAATAATTCTCATTTATAAATGGAAAATGTGCAAACTGCACCTTGAGTAACAAAAATAACCTCTCTTCTTTTCTCCCCGTCACATAAAAGGACCATTTTATTATATATTGGCATCCCTTGTTGTCTCCCCGCTGCATCCACTACCAGGCTGTGATTGACAACTTTGGCATGCAGGTTGGAACTTGGGCCAGACAGCAAGGCGCAACCCCATGGGATCACATACAGAATTTGTCATCTAAATAGCAGGGGGATTACATTTAATTTGTCTGACGCGGCTGGGGGGATACAAAGGCAGCCAAAAAGTGACAAGGCCTAATCCCACTGAAAAAGTCTCAACTGTTGCCCCTAATCAAAATAAAGGGAAAGGACAGGTTCACTGTAGGCCCCTGGAGTTCTTCAACAGCCTCTTTGACGGCCCTGGTTTATTGTCAGGCTTGTTTTAAGTATGTCTGAGTAGCTGAGCCTCTGTTCAGCAAAGTTTCTGACTTCTTGAGTCGAGTGGTCCATTGCAGCATCTGAAGCGCTTGCTTACAAAGCCCACTTTGCTAATGCAATGAGAATTCTATTAAAATACAGCATTAGGGATCGATATAAGTCATCTGTCTGCCACTATGAAAAACAGTAAAGCCATATAATCTATTAAGCGGTGAGCAATTTCTTACCGGTAATGTAACAGGCATCAGGGAATTGCAAAGGGACAAGGCAAAAGAAGATTAATATGTCTGAGTCAGAAGAAAACTTACCACTCTGCTGTGTGCAGTGGTTGTCAGTGCATAGAAAGGTGTCTAAGAGGCATTGGGTGAAGACAGTATATTGTGGGTGAACATCAGCATGGCCATTTAACCTTTATGAAACCGCACACAGACAACATGCACACTACATCAGCATGCAACAATGAAACATTGTTACTGTATGTCTAAACAGGCCCTTTACACAATATAAGGTGGAGCAGAAATTTGTCTGATTTAGTAATCTCCCTCCAGCAGACCCTGCGCCAAATCTGGGTGCAGTAGTCGAGTGGAGGGAGCCAAGTGCGTTAGCTTTTGATGCATCAATAGGCAACAAGGCCTAGAGAGAGCATTAGTCACTTGATTAGAAATGATAAAACAATAAGCCACAGAGAGTACCACTTACAAACTGATGTCACTCAAACACTGTAATTACATTAGCAGTTGTTTTGCATTACAGTGAATTTTCCATGAGGGTAAGAGAAGAGCTCAATGACAGTGGCAGGAATGTATTGTAAGCAACAGAGAGATGAAGACAAGAATGGGAATATTTCACAAGGAAGGGTGAGTGAGTGCAACACTTGGCTTGGCTCCTTGCTGTGTGTGTGTGTGTGTGTGTGTGTGTGTGTGTGTGTGTGTGTGTGTGTGTGTGTGTGTGTGTGTGTGTGTGTGTGTGTGTGTGTGTGAGCATCCAGTACCTGTGTTCTTGGGGCTGCTGGGCGTTTGAGGCTGGGGTCCAGGGTGACTCGGTCAGAGCGTGGCTGTCTCGACAGGGGGTCCTGACACACAAAGCCTGCAGGGGCACAGAAGAGTCATAAGGGGGTGTATCAATAACATCAGGTCTTAAATATGTTAATTCCTGTGACCTTTATACTGTATATTGCATCAGATTTTCAATGTTTGTGCAAGAAACCAAAGTAGAACAAGAAGCACAGAGGCAATAAATTACATGTGATTCAACAATGTCTTTAGGAATATCATTCTAATTCACAGACATATTTGCTTTCAAATGTTTTAATATAATGACCAATTGCTGCCCAATATTCCAAAAGTCTCCTGATGTGGACCACTGACTGGGTTCCTTGCTTGAAGGCACAGTTTGACATTTTGGCAAATAGGTTTTTTAACTTTCTTTCTGAGAGTTAGAGGAGAAGATTAATACCACTCACACTGTACATCTGACTTAAATATAACACTGCAGCCAGCAGCCGTCTAGCTTAGCTTAGTATACAGAATGGAAAAGGGGGAGACAGTTAGCCTGGCTCTACCTAACAGTAACAATACCTGCCTACCAACACCTCTAAAGCCCATTAATTAAAAGATAATATCTCATTTTATTTTGGTCCAAACAAAAACCAAAGTGTAAAAGCAACAATTGTCCATTTTATGGGAGGTTACGTGGTGGATTCTTACTTGTCTCTGAGCACTTGCCAGGCAACCACGGGAGACTGGGAAGTTGCAGCTTGTGACCCCCAGTAAAACGTCAAATTGTCATTTTTATACTTAAATTTTTGTACACATTAAAAAAAACATGCTAATTACTGAGCTTTAGAGGTGCTGGTAGGTGGATTTTATTACCCTTGGACAGAGGCAGACTAGCTGTTTCCCCTCGTTTCCAGTCTTAATGCTAAGCAAAGCTAACTGACTGCTGGCTGCAGCCTCATATATAATGGACGAATGTGAGGGTGGTACTGATCTTGTCGTCTAACACGCCACCTGAAAGCAAATGACAATTTATTCCTTCAACTTTGTAGTCAGGGAAAGAAGATACGTTTTATTATAGTGACACGCTACTTTGGATTAATAATGCTGCAAACATTTACATTTAAGTGCATCACAGTGGTAGTTAAAAGGGGTGAGAAAAAATGTTCACATTTCCCACTTGGATGTTCTCACCCTGTCAGTATGATTTAAATCTCTGATCTTCTGTTTATTAATTCACACACTCCACAAAGGTAACTAGTGGCAAAAGTCAAATGTTACAGAAATACAGTATGTTTATGTTGTCTCTTGAAGTAATAATTGACTTGGATTAAGTCTATTGACAGCTTGGAACCCCTGGCTATTTGTTCTACCTCATCCAAGCCGTCAGGTAACAATCAGGCCCCTGCCATGCTCTTTCCTAAACACAGCAATTATTACAAACATGGGCGACACAGAGCTGACAGCTATACGCAGGCGGAAAATGAATGCTAATGGAATGCTGTCATTATTTACAGGTCTGGGATGCAGTCCAAGTGTTATCAGCCAACAGCGACTTAGTTTGTTTGGTACATAATAGATGTGCTATGTTTTACATGCCACTGCTCATTTTCCCCAGGCTCAAAGTAACGTCTCAGTCCAAAGATAACTGGCAATTTATGATTCTACTCTTTCATTTAATGAGCTAGAGAGGAGGGTTTCAAGCCACAGCAGGGCCTAGGCCGAGGCACGCACGTATGTTTGCGTGCACGTGCACGCACACAGACATGCATACCTAATAGCCATTCCTTTAATATCATAGGCTGAGACCACAGATAGACCTAATGGTTGAGTGCCAGTTTAGATGGATGCCAGCTAATCAGTGGGTTCCAAGTATCCTGTGATTGGTAATAAGTATAAAGCAGGGGATTAAATTAAATAATCAGGAGATGTGAAGGTTTGGTTAATATTTGTCTCTCTTTTACGACATGGATACTTTTAACTCTCATCTACAAGGGTAAGGCAAGCTCTCAGACTGTGGGTGTACGCTTGTGTTAGTGGTCAAGTTATGAGGTTTAAACTTACGTATCACGACACATTGTAAGTTCTTTTTCTGCATGAGAATTCAATCATTAACTAAAATGGTTGTCAGTAGAGCGCAGACTTCCGCCAAGGCCAATGTCAAACAATATACACCAGACTTCAGAGAAAAAAAAAAATCAAATTCATAGTAAATGATCCAGATCTGTCCCAAAATTTAATGAGTTCTTTCCTGGCCCATGTCCCATCCTTCCACCAAGTTCGGTCCTAATCGGTTCTGTACTTATTGCGTAATCTTGCTGACAAACAAACCAAAAAAAAGACATGGGTGAAAACACAACCTCCTTGGCAGAGGTAAAAATGGAGGAGGCATAACAGAGACACATTTCATTCCCTGCTGCAAACACTGTTGTATAAACATTGTTTATCTCTGCCTTGGGCCAATCATTTTTTATGTCTTCATGCTAAAGATTGCTTTATTTGACATGTAGGATCCAGTTTCTCAAAAGAGCTTAATGACCATAAAATAATTAAAGCCACTGTTGACAATTTTTTCCGCAAGACATTTAATGTTAATTAATGTAGGCTGCGGTTTATTCTCTCAACACTGCAGCTCCCATTATGAAGCCGTACAGCTATTTTCAGCAGTTTGCGCAAACTCAATGAGTGGAATGTAGGAAAACATTAAGCATTAAACAATAGACGACTGTCTCCATCAGCTTGAAACCTGCTGGTTACAAGAACGGCCAACTAGCATCTATGCCTTTGGAGTGAGACTGGTGAAGAAAATACAGCATAATTACAGCACTTTTCATTTTATATTAGCTTCTCCAAAATTAACATTTTTATCCCAATTATATAATTTTGCAGTGAATAATCTCTGAATTGTGCCTCAAGCAAAATATTTTTTCATTCCGATCTTAAGTATGAGTAATCCAAAATTTAAGCTTTATGTTTCTAACAACATCTTGATAGGCAGTGTAAACTGTTTTTAAAATCTGAGCCTATGCTATTAAAATCGTTGACTCCTGTTGATATCCAGATGTTCCAGCTTAATTCTGCAGTTTGAATTTTTGTTTCTAATGTAGGCTCTGAAATCTGTAATCCTAATATTTTTTCCATGACTTTTAATGTGCTGTATCTACCAAATGTTTTTCCTCCTCTGTTAATTATGCGATGCTTAATAAATGTAACTTAAGACGCAAGGCCACCTGTAGATTGCTGAAGGTTTTGTACTTATTTGATGTACTCTGTTTCACCAGCATATAATGTACAAGTGTAATGGATTTAAACATCTTGCTATAAGCACTGTTGCCTTTGAACTGCGGCCCTTTGGAACCAAATGGGAGTTCTATTTAGTCATTGTTTTTGCACGCACTCACCCACAAGCGAAAACATGTCTGCAATCATGCTGGCCTTTATCTTCAAATCCAAGGGTGCATCGCTGTAAATAAGTGGGTGTGAAAAAATGAAACAAAGAAACAAATACAAAAATTACAACACACACAAATGCAGGGGGTAGAACAAAATGAGTCACTGTTGTAAGAGGATACAGATTTGTTGTCTGACCTTGACTAACATGCTAAACTGACTAAATGGTTTTGTAGAAGAAACAACATTTGGCAACATCTCTAGTGTGACAGATGTTTTTTCAAGTGTGAGCGCCATTTCCTTCAATGTGGCAACTTTTTTTTTTTATTAAACTCTTGCATATATTGAAAAACAAATATGAAAAACTTTTGTTTCAGTTAGTAGGGAGAGAGAAATATTTTCAGTAAGAGATTCTCCTAGAACAACGATGAAAGAATCAAATAATCAAGACAGTGTCACTCACCAGGCCAGGGAGGGAGAAAGGTTCACCTCTAACAACCAGGGTTTGAGGTTGGAGTCAATGAGCACATCAAAACCGTACAGTTCTACAGAGGTAAACACAAAATGAATCGAAAAAGTTTTTACCACAAACTGGGAGGTCGGCAGAGAGAGGCAGAATTAGAAACCTTTCTGATCGGCTCACTGAAAATAAAGGATGAAGGGTATCAAAGTCACAAGAGTTTCCAGAGTTTTATCATAGCCCCATTATGTTGCATTTGGCAACATGGCCTACGCCTTTCTGCTACTGATTACATGCATGTTATATACCCAATCGCTCAAGAAAGAAACATTCACCAAAGTCTGCTACTGAGGGATTGGCTCAATTACACCAACTAAGTACATACACATTTCATCTGTCATGAAATTGCTTACGTAAGACGGTAGATCAAAAACAAACTGTGGCTGTGAATATTTTCATAAATACAGTCAATAATTTTTTTCATGACAGGGAAGGTTAGGCAGTCTACATATCGTCACAATATATTAACAAGAAGGACAGCACTCTAATGGCTACCAGGAAAAGCTGAACCCCCATCATAAAGTTTGTTTCTTTTCCAACTTGGGGAAATGAGTATGAACTCCAGAAGTATAAAGCTGGAAATGTGATGGTGTGTCCCAAGTGGCAGAAACCTGGGGACTTAGAAAGCCTTTGGCTATAATCTGTATATATTTCACTCCAGCAATAGCTTAGTACCGAATGACACAATAAAAGTATTTTACAAAGTGGTCAGGAAGTTCCCTGTGTGAAAATTTGGTCATTCTATTCCAATTTTCACTCTTGTTTCACTGACTGATATATGGCTCACTGTAATTGAGTCTGCCTATGTGCCCTAGGACAGCCCTCAGACTGCTCTGGGGAGTGTCACCCTATAAGCCAACGACCCGCAGGCCCCAGCAGCAGCGTGCAGGGAAACCGCATTATTTTACAGGGATAGGGCAAAACCCAGCCTTAGAGCCAGAGGAAAAATCCTTCTAATGGCACTTCAAAAGAACAGACTGTGTTGAGAATAGGCCAGGGGGCTTGGGAGTTTCAAAGCTGCCATAACCACCACTGTTTGTTCTAGCATCTCAGGTCAATGCCAGTGTTAAGCATACAAAAGCCAGCGTGACAGCGAGCAATGGCTTGATATTGCACTTGGTTGAATCATGTTGTGCAATTCTAGTTTAACAGAATGAGTTAAAGTTATGAAGCTGTACGTTACTTTATGTAGTATACGGTTAACAACTGTTAAAAGCCAAATCAAGGCCACATAGAAAGTTAAAGACAGACAAGCTGTTGAGCATGCATGTCGAAAAAACATTTTTTCAGGTGCTGGCTCAAAAAATAAATAAATAAATAAAGGAAGAAGTCAAGTAAAACTACATGATATCCATCAGTCACTATCAAGCAGATTTACTTATTTTGGTAAAAATGCAATGGCAATGCAGGCCTTTGTGTCAGAATGTTTTGTTTATTTCTTTCAATTCCTTTGAGAAAGAAATTTATTCATAAGTGTTTAAGGATTTTATCTGAGGGCACAGTTTTGCACAATTACTGTTAAATGTTTTTTTCAGTTTTTTTGAGTTCATGAACTAAAAAGTAACAGTGCATTAACATTTGAAAAAAGGCTAATTTTGTAATGTCTGTTCTTCAGCTTTTGTCAGGGAGAAAATACTTCTATTTATAAATATTATTTACCTACCACTGCTGTACACACTTTTATTTAAGATTGTAACATCCCCTCAAAGCACCTTTTTTACTTATGTTTTCAAAATCCACGGAGAAAATCCAAACTAGATTTTGTTCAGTGTAATTCATTGGGCTACTGTATCACAAGGTTTGAGTTCAACTTATGGTGATGCCATGAGGTCCAGAGTGGTTTAACTGTAAACTGTATTTTCATGATCAAACTGAACAAAGTTTGCTTGAGTCTAGACCTGCAACATAAACTGCCACTGCCATCTTTTACTTCTTTAACTTCTAAGGATGTTAAACAGCGCTAACTTCAGCAGTAAGATTTCTTTATTCACTTGCAGGCTTATCCAATCCACGTTTGTATAAAAACACACGCACAGAAAAGAAAGATGGGGACAGTGTGTGTGTGTGTGCGTTTGTGTTGTTGTCATAAAACAATATGCATCAGTCGTGGGGAACATGGTACTGGAATAAATGGGTATGAGCCTGCAGTGCCTCATCAGTGGCACCACAACAACAGGGGAAAATGGTGAGGTGTTACACCACCTCACCATCCCCCGACATGCAGACTCCATGTGCCGTGCATTTTCCCCCAATTAGGAGCAGACGCCGCTCCTGCCCCATGAGCCCGCCGAGCCGCTCGCTGCTAGACACGTTTGTTCTGTGGCTCGACCGCTGCCGGGGGAGTGCTGTTAAATGGGACGTAGAGAAGCCACAACAAGCATCACAGACAAGGAAAGGAGACGCAGCGAACATCCACAGCACACCCATTACAGAGGGAGGGAGAGAAAAACTGTGACAGAGAAAAGGGATGATGAAGAACTTTTTTTTTTTTAATTATTGGATGGGCGCTGCTGGAAACTTTACCACAAGAGACAAACGCCCAAAAACAATAATCTCCCCACCCTAGCCATGCAGCCTGTTGGCCCACAATAACAACAGCAACATAAAACATTTGCCTTCATGTGGTGTTTTCCGCGTAGGCGAGGACAATTCAATTACTCTTGCATCATTCTGAGATAAATTATTGCTGTTGAACTGTCTCTTGGCTGTCGCAGGGAGCACGGCGGCAAAGCCTGGAGCCACAACCATGAAAACACTGAGGAGAACAAATTAAATGGATACAGTTAACAGTCTATAGCCTTATTACCCAATCCATTAATCCCTCTTAAAAAGACTCAGTAATACAGGAGCCACACTGTCATCATAGGGACCAAAACATTGTACTGCAGAGAAGTGTGGGAGTATCTGATTAATGTAAAACAGGGAGAGTGGTTCACAGACGGGGGATCCAACCACACTCAGCACTTAATGAGGGACATTCAGTGGAACACAGGACCAGTTAGTGGAATGTTTTGTGTGTAATAAAATAGGCCTTTGGCTTGGCTAATCAGATCTTAGTCAAAACATCTTGTAATCAGCATCCCTCAGCAAAAAGACTGTCCATTAATCACACAGCAGCGGTAAGGAGCTGCATGGGTGGCATTTTCTCTCCACTGAGACACACACACACACACACACACACACACACACACACACAAACACATTTCATACCAATGTAAAATGAAAAATCTGTTGTTTTTATTTCTTCCCACATGAGACATTACAGAGCTATAAAAAGATTTTGTTACAGTATGCCCATTTAGATATGCAGTGCAATTTGAGCAAAGGGAAGAAATCCCATTTGAAAACAATAAACATTGTATTAAAACCATTAATAGACATTAAAATGGCAGGGAACAATTTGCAGTAAATTAAGATTATAATGTGCTTTATGGTCTTGCATGGCTCCCTTCCATAAAAGCCAGAGGCTGTATAAAACCGCTTAACAATGGCTGCTTTTATCAGCGCATTCACTGCACTAACACAAATATATTTGCTGCCCTGCATTCTTATGCTTTACGTGTTTAATATTATAGGCAGCTGTTTAGGCCCAGGATGAAGGCAGCGTGTATTGTAGGCTGTGTAGTCAGAAAGTAGGGATAAGTACAAGAAGAATGAATCTGACAAGGGCTGACTGATCATGACTCCTTGGTGGTTTGGGTTGGCTTTACTTTAAGAGACAAGTAAAAGTCCACAACAGACACTAGACTGGACTCCTTGAAGCTTAAACAGACCTGTGTGTTTGTAAAACCCATGCTTTACACTGGTTCCTACATGTCTCTGTATCCATACAGTCCATACATACTCACACACGCACAGGGAGTTTGCATGCAACATGACCACACTGTGAGAGACAGATCAACAGATAAAGGATGAGGGTGGTCCTCTGGAACCGTCAGTGTCTGCCTTTGCAAACTTAATACTGCAGAAGGAATATGAATGCTGTAATTAACTTGCTTGGGGCCATCTGAAGACAACAAAATTACACTAAATTCAATGGCAAACTGATATGCCTGAAGTGAGATAATGGGCATGTTCACAGCAGACCACAGTGTATTATGTATCACAGTCAAAGGTGTGAGACATAATTGCTTCTGTACTACAAAATGACATTGCTGTAGTATCTGTACAAGTCTGTATAGGCTTACATGTAAAAAAGGCTTCAGTTTCTACACAGATCACTCAATACAGATGTAAACACCTGTAAAGCTACAAGCAATTATTTTGTTTTCAAATTATTCATTTCAAATCAAATGTGGACAGAGTAGAGAAAAGCCAAAATATATAGTATATTTTTTAGGAGCATTTCCAGTCATTCTGTCACACACTGGCAGCATACAGATCTGCACAATGTACGCTTACATTACATGTTCAACATACAAGATGGCTCCAGTGTAGTGTCATCAGCAGGCTTGAGAGTGTTTCATTCTGTATTTTTCACTTTCCTTCTACATTCTGATGTTTATACTGTATGTCTACTCCTCTGAACAATTGCAAAGCAAGAACTGATAAGTTTGTTTATGCAGAAGCTGAGTCCTGTTTACATATGCTAAAGCATGCAAATTATCTCAGTGTGTAAATTTCTATGGCATCACTAAAAAATCTGGAGCACTTTTGAGTGGGATATGGGGATGTGTATAAACAATGCAAAATACAAGTGTGCCTGAGTGAAAGAGTGAACGAGTATAGGAGCAAACTTGTTTTTTCATTCCTGTTTTTAACTCTCACACCAAAGATATGCGTTGGCTGGTTGTTTATTCATCTCCCTCAGGTGTTATGAGAGCCAGGTTGAGACTTGGTAAGCCACTTTTCCCTGGAAATACCTGCATGGTCAACATTCATACCTGGGTTAATGTGGTTTTTCAGCGCAGCAGTGATGCTCCTATGCAGATAGTATCTTTTTGCAGGCGACTGTCTGATGGTGTGAGTCCATGCTGCTACGTGCCCAATACAGCCCAAACAACCACCAATCGGGGGTATTATGTCTACAGAAGCCTGTCACAACTGCACAGCCCTTTATTTTTCTAACATCTGAGAGGTGAAAAAGAGTGTGAGTAGGAGAGGGAGAATTATAAACAAACAGAAACAGCAAGAGAAGAGGAAAAAGAGAGTGAAAAAGAGACAGTGGTGCTGAGGGAGGCTCGGCCAACGTGCTCGCTTTCAAACCCCAAATCTCAGAGAGACTGCCAGACAAAGAGAAAGAGCGCAGACAATTAGTGCCAACACTAACATGGGTAATGGCTCCAAAATGGAGTTCACACGAGCCCGCTGCAAGGCAGGAGCAGCCAAGAAAACAGCCAGCCTAAATCAGGCAGACCTGAATGGCAACAGAGGAGAGGAAGCAAATTCCTTCTTCAGGCAACAGGCCCTCCACGGCCCGGCAGCCAGTCAGAGGGCAGCAACATACAGGAAGACTTCACACTGAGGAATGACTGTCTACAGCCTCAGCAAGGTCAGTGGAGAAATAGTACGGAGGAATTGCTGGACAATAAATCTGAAACTGAAAGGAAATGTGAGGGGTGTGGTGGTGTGTATGACTGTGTGTGAGTGTATCTGCACTGTGAGCAAAAAAGGGAATTTGTCCAGAGCTTCGATTTCACTCAAAAGAAATTCTTGTGACGCTGCAGATCTCAAGAGTTTCACTTTGTTGTCCCGAACAGCTTGTTTTCCATTACCAAAACTGGCTTAAATTATACACCTAACAGGATGTTCATGTTCATTCATTTTTGGTGGGGGAGATTGGTTAAAAACATTTTAAGAAGAATATGAAATGATTACCAAAGCAGTTTGTCTTGTGGGGAACAAACATCTTGCATGCAGTGGCTATCTGCAGCTCAGCACTCAGAACAGCTTTGATGATGAGGTCCTCCACCTGTCTCATCAGCACTGAAACAGACAATAAGGAAAAAAAATAAAACACATGCATGGGGGCTTAAAATACATTTTATGTACTTTCTGCACTGCAGGAATTCTTTTGTTTTGATAACTTGATAGACAAACTTTGAATCAACCAGGGGTTGAGAAGCAAATTTGATTCCCCTCATCTTTGCATGGATACTAAAACCACAAGGAAAAGGTAAAGGTTTGACTCACATGTGGTGTCCTTCCCCTCCTGCTTCAAATACCTCAACACTGCACTCATACTCCACTTGTTCCCATAATCCTCAATTTCAGGGTCATCACAACTGAAATGGAAGAAATGCACTTCAAATGCTCAGGTTATAAGGAATAGATGAGTCACTCAGGCTTCCCATAACAGCTCCACATTCAGTGTATGTTGATCATCCATGAGGCTTACCTGACATAATCGCTGCTCTTTTTATTCACACTGTAGTTGGTGAGATGCATAAATGTGTTCTTAATGTTCTTTGAAGTCCGGTCGTACTTTACTGTGGCAAACCTGTGCACAGACATTGCGTATTTGTGCAAGAGGAGAAAAACGTAACCCGTCACCCAACAATTTCATAACATATTTATCTGCCATAATGACCACATTGATGAGGCTGACACTTTACTGAATAATAGGGGCACTCTATGCAGAGATTAGTTTCTGGCAGTGTTTGAGAGGAGTGGATGCCACATGTGCAATAATGAGAATTCCTTGGCATGCACTGTGTACCTGAATACCAACACAACCCCGAAGGAATGTGAGAAGATAAAAGTGATATTCAGGACTGGCCATGATTTATTGCTGCCAGTTGATTATCAAGCCAGGGCGGTGGCACTCTGATTCCAGCACATACTTCTATCACAGCGAAGTGAGGAGCCAGTCATTCTACAAATCATCTACCCTCTCCTGACCTACCTGTGTCTGATGATAGCCTGATTAATAAATTCTTCTTGCTCTAAATAACTACTTCCAATAAATATAGTGCATTTACACAAAAGCAATCATAAGGTATGATCTTTGAACAATGACACAATCAGCAACATTTAATGAGCACATCCTACAACTGGAACAATAGAGTGCTTTGTTTCAAAGTCACTACCACTAACCACGCTACACAGCAGTTGGTCTAGAAAGTTGAGGCTGCCCTCTTCTGGACACTGAAAGAGTACCTGTGCATGTGCCTCATAAAGAGCATGATGGATCTCATAGTAATAAGGCAGGGTCTACACAAGACCCATGAAAAGCTGTTATAAGCCTATGTAGACACAAGCATCAGCTACTCATAATAAACAACTGTAGACTTCCTTAATTATTCAGACTGCACATGTATAAAATTAAATACCGAGCCAATTTGTTACATGCTTTTCTCAGTACTTAGTTTACTTTATTAAAAGTCTTACCACTATGCAGTGTGACCCAGCATCTCAGCTCCGAAACAAAAATAAAACTACCAAAGCACATTATACCTTTCCCAGAATCAACTAATTCTCCTATGACACATGCAAAATTTCACTCACAGCAGGAAAACTTTGTCACGCATAATGACCTCAAATGACCTAAAATAACAGGATGTTTCAAGTCTTTGACCAATCTTTGATTTTTTACTTCATCCAACCTTCCATTATAAAACAAGCATAGTATGTCTTCTTACTTTATGGCAGACACCACAATTTGTGTTATTGGACTAAATGAGAAATTTTGCAGGATGCTTTATTTTTGCCATTTGTTGCATAGAACATTGGCTGCAGATTATAACTAAAATTCAGTAATAGGGCAAATGTGCATATACGGTACACTATACATGTAGAACATCTACTGATCAACAGACAGGCAGTATACTGTAAACAGAAATGCTAGACTGCCCTCTGAATTTGGCCACATTATTTCATCCTCTCATCGACACCACACCTTATGTGCTCTGGTGCAGTTCAGTTGGGAAAGACTGTGCGACTCATCCCTGGAAGAACATATATATACAACAATGGACAAGAGCACGTAAATGGATGAAATGGGCTGCAAATACATAGCTGGTTAAGTCTGAGTGAAATATGAAATCCCAAGTTTGAAAGACGTGGTCGCTGAATGCGCTTTGTGTCAGCATGCACAGCTTTTTCCGCAAAGATAAAGCTAGTGTTCTGAGTGTGAGAGGAGTTTTTAAAAAGTAATTCATGTCCATGTTTAACTTCAGATCCTTTGATAGATCTAGTTTTCCCTGGGTCTCATATTAAGCACCTCCTACATCACTTTTATAAAATGTGTTGTGTTTCTCAAAGAGATTTACTTTCATCAACAGAGGTCCATGTTTTTCGCTAGTTTGTCTGTAATTTGTTTTTAAATAGTATCAGAAAAGACTTCTTGATTAGACTTTGGGGTTAATCTATTCAAATGCTGATAGATGATCCAAAAATCCAGAGCTTTTAGATTTATCTCCGGTGCTATTTTGTCAGAAGTCGAAACATTAGGAATGAATATTTTATTGAGTGCCTTTTACTGTACTGTCTATTTGTTGTAAAATATAAAATGCATTGTAGAAGAAGGTCAGTGATTACCGATTTGTCAGCTACTACTGATACCAATAATTGCACAAACAATACAAAAACCTATATATGCTCACCTTGCTAGGCCCTCCTCATACACATAGATGATGAGTGGATCGTATGATGTTAACAAGACATACAACCTCACGTCAAACTTGAACTCTAGAAACAAAACAAAAACAGATTTTTCAGTTCAAATCTGACAAAAAGTCCCTTTAGTATTAAGGAAATTGTGCCTGTAGCAACTCACCATCTATTAGTAGTGGGTTATTAATATAGCGAGACACCAAGATGTTTTCATCCATTGAAATCTGATTTGGCTGTGGATGACAAACAGAACACATAAAAAGACAATATAATGAGCCTACAAAGAAGAAGATGCAAGTATTTTATCACAATGATTTAAACAGGTTTAAAGTTACAATAAATAGAAAACAATGTTACATACTGAATTCCAAATAACTGATATAACACTGCTGTTAACCATGAACATCAAAGAATAATCAGATCAAGAAGAGTTGGAGACTGCAATGACACTGGTCATAGCAGGTCAACCTTCAATAACACACTATACAAACACAATCTGGTGGTGCGAGATGGGTCATTAATGAGGTTCAAATGTCTTGCAGGTGGTGAAGTTTAGAAGGGATGTGGGCGGGGGGCTCAGTGCTGGCTACAGTTCAGAGAAAACCCAAACCGAAAAAATGAACGTATTTCTTTTTTCTCTCCAAATATCGCTCTGACATTCTTTCCACTGTTTCATAAAAATGACTAAAAAGAAGAAGAATCCTGCATATGTTTTCCAAGAGTGAGAACCTTGTTGAGCTCCTCCAAAAGCCTTCGAAGAGTGTGATTTACTCCACAAAGCTTATTAATGCCTGAAAAACTGGTTGATCCTTTTTTCAAAGACAGCTGTATCTGTAGACCCCCACACACGCAAATAACATCTGGCCAGCTGGCTCTTTCAGTTCACACAGTATTTTTTAAGTAATTATACTTACAGTTAACTCCCACAAGGTTTGTCATTAATGTGAGTCTGTGCTTACATGTGAATTAGAAGGAACTTAGAAAAGAACTTCACACACAAACAGAGAAGCTATAGTAATATTTGGTAAGCTTAGTTTAGAATAAAGATTAGCTGTTTCCTGTGTTTCCAATCTGTGTTAACCTAAGATAACTGTCGGCTGGCTGTAGCTTCATAGTTGTCCTACAGACATGTAAGTGGTATCAATTTTCCCGCATAATTCTCAGCAAAAACACAAATAAGCTTATTTCCCAAAATGTCAAACTATTCCTTTAACACGCAACTTTACTCATACAGATTTTACATGCAAATTAGCATCAGAACTTGGTTTAAACCTCCACTTATGTATCATCGTCCTCTCGAGTTTAGTTTTCTGTTTCTGTCCCATGTGCATGCGTCATTAAACAAAGAGAGAGTGTGTTGTTTAAGTCCTTCTCATTCAATACTGATTAAAAAAAAAAAACACTATTTAAAATTTTCATCTTGGGCTTTGGTTGGGGCCTTACTTTCATCTCTTCAGGTCTCTAAAATCCTTCAAATAAAACAATGTCAGAAGAAGTAAAAAACACATCTCACAACCTGTAACCTGTGATGAGGGGTCACAAGCGAACATTGTTACATTTTAAGGAGTCACAAGCCAAAAAGGTTGGGAACCATTGCTATTAGAGAGAGATAACTGCTATGGGCAAAATAACTCACATTGCTGACCAAGTAGATGCCTCGTCCTCTTGAAGATGCTACTGGTTTTATAATCCATGGGCCCCTGTCCTTGGCAAAACAATCTGCGATGGAGGCAGAAATAAGGCAGAAAGAAAGGTTGAGATTCGAAATTATTTATACTGTATGTGAAAACATATCGTAAATATACTGTAGCTCTGCTTAGATCAACAGAGTGGGTTGGGAGGTATCTTACTGCAGAACTCCTGATACTCAGAGGGAAGCACAAAGGTCTGAGGAACAATATGGAAGTTTTTGAAGCCATGAGTCTGCTGCATTCGCTGGATGTTTTTATAGAGACGGTCTTTTCGCGTCAATTCGTACGACCTTGAAATAAGCAGAAGTTCCAGTTTAAAACGCTCCAGCAGTACAGTTGCCAGCTTTGACAGAACAAAAATATATGAATACATAACAGTTACAGAACGCCCTCCACCTGACAGTATGATTTATTTCATGTTTAACAGAGGCACCGGTCCAAACTAAATGCACTTTGCAGTGGTAGCCAACAAACACATTGCCTGGCTCAGTGGTAATATTTAAAATACAGAAAACAGTGGCAAGACACTCACACATTTGAGCACTCTAGTATACCTGGGAAAGTGGTTGACCTTCTGAAAGTCTTGAAGGCTGCGTAGTATGTAAGGCTTGAGGTGAGACCCTGTCCACATGAGGTTAAAGTCATTACTATTTGGGTGAACCTGAAAAAGAGAGACACTGGTTAACTTCAATTGACAGCCTCTGGGTTGAGTAAGTTAGATTCAGTACACACAGAACAACCGACATTTGTCAAGAAATCATTAAAAAAAATTTTTATGTAAGTGTAAAACCAAGTATTGCAATTGATCTTGATACTAATTGAGTTTCGTTCAGTTTCCAGTCACCAACAATAGTATTATACTCTGATGTCCATCACATATGACAGCTCCGTTAGATCACATCTAAGAAGCAGATCATGCTCTACCACTAACCTGGAGAGATACAGCCTGTTTTTTGGACATTTTCTCAAAAGGAAGGCCAACTCAAAGATTTTCATCGCTATCATATTATGTTATCTGTTTTGTTTTGTTTTGTTTTATTCCAACAATTCGTTAGGAGGCAGAATTCACATGACCATTCATTCAGCATCTTGGGAAGAGGCAGATGTTTGCAATAAAGGCTTATTAAGGTTTGGCTCTGTGGAGGCTGTGGTAGACACTCATCTGCCTTTGATGATGGGTTAGGGGGAGTCAAGAAGCATTGAAATGAAATAAAAACGGAATTAATTGTAACTGCTTGGAAAGAGCAATAATGGGGATTGTGTGCCCTCATGAAACAGGATTAATGCTCTTGAGGTCATTTTGTGTTTTTCCATGGGTGCATTCCCAGGCTTTGACATCGGCATTATCAGTCAAAGGAAGAAAAAAAAGAAAAAAAACAGCCTTACTATCCCCTATCCTACACAGCAGAGCATGTGCATAAATAACACGTGCTTCTAAAAAACAATCAAATTTTGCAAGATTTAAGATAATCTTTTAAATTTGCATGATTTAGTAAAGAACATTACCTCATGGAATCCATGATTGGTGAGTATTCCTCGTACCAGACGGCTCTCTGTGCGCACAATCTTGAAGGCCAAGTTGTATCGCTCTAAGCAAATGAAACCCATTTGAGGCAATAAAATTTTCTTAGTATTCAACTAATTAAAAGCTCCAAAACTTAGTTATATTATTATTACTTTTCTCATACATAGTCATTTTGTGGCTTCAACAAATTGTAATGTACCTCCGACAGAGCAGATATTCCCATCTTTTGAAACAGCAGCTTCAGGGAGAAACAAGAGAACTGGGATCGTCCTGCTAAGGCCGCTCCACGCAATGCAAGGATGGTCGCTAGTGGACAAACAATTAGATGAGACACAGAATAATAACTTCGTACGAGGTAGATTTTTCGAGATCTTCTCAATCAGACCAAACCACTCAAATTTCAAATTATCTGTAGAAATACACAGCACACGCAGTCTCAGTGACAATGTCATGGAGATGCACGCCAGGGTTCACTTCACTGCCTATAATCTTTAGCGTTTATTCCCTGATGATGTGAACTTACATGGGTAGCTTACCTAATGCTGCAGGAATTTATCCAGACACAGTGTTTATTTCAGTCAGGCAGATGAAGACAGAACCACACACACTTTCAGGTGGTGCTGGTCAATAACAATCCCATGTACTATACTGACAAATATCCTTGTAAAACTGCAGGCTATCTGATAGTACCAGACACAGCTGCCTTACAACTACAAATAAGATAAGGTGGCATGATGATGGAGCAGACCTAAATCAGGCACGGCCGGTCTTGATACGGGGGGAGGCATGTAAACAACTGCTGCCCCTTGCTTAACTATCCAGGTATGTCAGACAATACAGCAGATATCTTTTCCACTGTGGTGGCTTGACTGTACGCCCTTAAATAAATTATTTTGGTAATATTTAAGAACGTTGTTTAATTTGAACATAAACCACCATCAAGACTATTGAGATACTATACACACAAGATGTGAAGATCTTGGATAAAAGCTCAAATTGTTATCACTGTGATAGCATAGTATGATCTTTTAAGTTACAAACATTTGGCAAAAATATGCAGATGAATTAATACTTTTTAAAAACACGTTCAGGTCTCAGTCCTTTAATGCTTACTGAATTTATGAAGTAATTAAAAATAAAAAGTTTATTGGACAAACAACAATGATGATGTCACATTTAACAATACCCTTAATCCTGGTCTGGAAATCTGTACGTTATATGTGATTATGTGTTTCATTCTATTTTTGCTTTTATCAAATACAATAAACGGCTGATCTCAAAGAAGTATTAAGAGTATTTTAACACCTCTGTGGAAAACGATGTGTAGTCTTGTGCCACGTAAGTTTCCTCCTGTACATGCACTTTCATGGGTTTGTCTTTATGTCTTCTTTGTGCGTCTTAGATTTGCCAGTACTACTATACTTTGTTGTCCTTTGTATTATTTAGTGTTATTTAACTTGGTTGACCTATTTTACCACTTTAACATCACATTAATGTAAATTATTATCAACTGCGTCTGATAAAAAAGTGAAGATCGTTTAAGTCAGAGTTGAGCTAAACAGATCAAATTGGCCGAAATCAAGTGTTTGTTCAACTGGGAAAGGGTGTACAGCCCCAGTTAAACAACTTCCCTTGAAAAAAAACAGTATTACTATTGTAATGGAAGAGATGTACTTTTAGGAGGGAGATATTTTTGATCATCACACGTCTTAATAATAATAATAACAGCCCTGTCAGTAAAAGCAGCACTGGTCACCGAGAGGTTAAACCCTAATACTAAGGAATCCTAACTAATTCAAGAGATGTAAATTAGCCTAAAACCAAGCACAGTGTCTCTCAGTAAGGTGTGACTAAGTATATCTTAAGAAGGAATTAGCTGGCCCCAACAAGGTAACAAAGCACAACTATTTACAACTATGATCTAAGGCTGGATGCTCTCATCCAGTTTAATGTTCATCAATTATGAAAAATGAAAGCTACCTGAAGGCTTAATTTGGTCTAAATGTATTTTGGCATAAATTATTAAACAAGGCTCAGGACATCTTCTGTAATCCTGCATAGATTACATTACACATTCAATAAACTATAGCAAGTTGCAACGACGAAGGCCTCGGTACATCAGGGGGAAAAAAAGAAAAAGGCTTTGGTCCAGCATGTTGTCACATTAATACTGTATTTAGAGATAAAGCTGGTGAGGTACACCAGAAGGATCAGTAGGTTAAGAACCTTACTGACACTGAAGGAGACCTTCTTAATTCAGACAGCCAAGTCCACAGGCTGCAGGGACAATATCCTACTCATCCCCACAGTTATTAACCGTCTATATCACAGTTATGAAAACAGTGTACATTGTATTAAATAAGGAGCCTGTTTGAAAAGAGAAAATACTCAAAGAAAGGTGCCTATGACAAAAAATGAAACAATATTTATTAAGTATTTTAAAAATTCTGCTATATGATTATGATAGCACCCTAGGAAACATTCTGGTTTATGGTATCATCAATGTAGTCTGGTTCCAGACCTCTGAATCACTGCCCAAATCTCCACATTGTTTTAAGCAATGCTAATCGCATAGACTGATGAATTCTACAAATACTGTGTATTATAATATAGTAACAAATAATTCAAGTTTAAGGAAATGGCAATTCAGCACTGAAGTGGCTCTGTTGTGATTTTGGTCGTGCTATACAATGAGCACACAGGCTCCAAAAACATGACAATAGAGAGATAAAATGACCTCAGAGTTGGGGCTTTGCTCATTTAACTTCAAGCTTAGAGGCAAATGATTGTATTCATGATAGGGAGTAGAGGATGTCGTTTTTACACTACTGAGCTTTTAACAGCACATATCTGGAGCTGACTGCAGAAGACCGAAGTCACTATCATGTGATTCTACAGGAGACACGGTAGTCTGAACAACTGCATACTTGTACTTACTCTTGCTCGTCTTCCGAGGAGGACTCAGAGTCCTCCTTATCCCGTGTCACAGCTGGCATCTTCACAGTAAAAGGGGACAAGCTGCCCCGTGAGATCTTCCTGGGATCAAGTGTCTAGGTTTTAGCATGGCAACTAAAACCTCCAACTGCAAAAACATCAGTCAGTGAATAGCTCGGCTCATTTAAACGCCAGTCCATTCATGCAAAATATTATAATAACATCCACGTTGGTGGTCAGTGGTTCACAGTTAGCGCACAGTTAGCTGACAACAGCTGTTTTCTAGCTCTACCTAGAGTGGCAGTGAAATTAGCTTTGTTAACGTTAAAACAGACGTAGGACGTTGAGACTAAACCCAGACAGACAGCCCAACAAGCGTTAGCTAAATAAGACTTAGGTTTCTGAAATGCTACTTTGGGTAAGGGAAGCTAACAAGGTAGAGTCTGCCTAGTTTAAGACCGACTGCGTAGACGTTTTGATAATGCCATATAAATACACACCAAAATCAACTTGCCTTTATTTCTATGCAGCCTGCTAACAGTTAGCTAGTTGGTATCACCAGGGCCAGTTAATCATCGCGGTTAATCTTCCTGGTAACTACAACAACTGAGTAGCAACAGAGAAATGAGCCTGCGCACTAGCGGACAACTTTTTTCCTTTTTTGCGCCGCGTCTACCAGTGACGGGACATTTTGTGGACGTTACAGTAACTGTCAAACCACGAAAAAGCTCATGTCTCCAGTCTAATACGTCGAATTCATCTCAAATAGCGTGTGTAGTCGTAGAATGATCGCCAACGTGTACGTTAAATTAAACTAGGGTCTAAAATTAACGAATGAGCCTACGTATTATGGCTCACTGAACTGAATTGCTTATAATGCATGTGTCTATGGGTGTTTTTTTCGACAGCAGTGTTTAATCGAGAACAGTCGAGAGACAGAAATTGTGTTACTGAATTCAATTACAAGTAGCACGTACAGTTCAAGGATACTATAAACACGTGGAATTACTTTAACAACATACAATGTGTTCTTAACTAAAATGCGGTTCACTCCTGCCGAACCAGATTTAACGAATACACAAGCAGCCACAGACCATTCTCTCGCTCCATGTCTACTCTTTGTTATCGCAGCCTAGCGTACAGTTTACAGGTGACCGGATGGTTTTGTTTTCTATTGGTTGGTGAACGAAAGTGGGATGAATCTTAAAATCTTGATTGGGGCCAATCATATCAATGGTCCGACTGGATGGAGCCATTCCCTGAGCTCTCTTATTGGTCAACCCCACAGTCCAAGATTGAAAGACACACCGTTGTGAATATGACACCACACTCGGTTGTCTTGAGTCCCAATTTATCGTTTTACATGTAGTATACCTGCGTTTTTTGTCAGGAGCATGGTCACAGTATAGTTTGGTAGACACCGCCAGGTAAATACATGCACCATTCGTGTCGCTTTTTAACATAATACGCTCGCCATTGGTATTAACGAGGTTATAGCAACGTTAGCTAGCTGATAAACGCTCTCTTTGCGCTGTCTGAAGACAGGAGACATCTGTCAGTCGGTCTGTATAACATAAGCAGCCAACTGCACTTGTACTGTCGTGTAGTTTGAAGCTGTGTATGCCGCACTGAACAGGCTGACTTGTCTACTCTGACAGGTGCGTCTCGCAGACAAGACAGACAAGACAGACAGACAGACAGCATGAGTCGCTTTCTGAACGTCTTGCGGAGCTGGCTGGTGATGGTGTCCGTCATCGCGGTGGGAAACACCGTGCAGAGTTTCAGAGACCACCGCTTCCTGTCAGAGAAGCTCTACACGGGCACGCCGGAGTTTGGTGAGCAGAGCTGACAAAACTTGATGGACACCGCGGCTTGACAACATTAAATATCGTAGCGCCGCATTTCTCACATTTAGCCGAGCATGATGTTGCCGCTGTCACGAAAGTGTGCAGGAGTTGGTGACACGATTCCGCAAAAAATACATATACACAAGTTTATAAAATAGTATTGAATAGCAAACATACGTCTGAAATTCGTATCACCAGTAATGCAGCTCTTAAGACAAGATTTAGGCTGTATATCATACTATTAGGATAATCAAATATAGTGGGATGTGATACTGAATCCATTAGGCCAAAAGCAACAGTATCATATCATTGGTATGTCATAGGTATGGAAACAATCAGTGACAACAGTTTCAGTATTAGAGCCTCAGCAATGCTTGATTTTTGAAGCCAATACCAATGCAGTATTAGTGAGCTTTTAAAAAATCTGACAAGGATACTCAGTAGTGGCAGATATACTTTTTTTGTTGGTTTTTTTTTTTATTTGAGTACCTTCAATCTTGTTTTTAAAGAATCAAAGATATGTACTAACAGTACATTTTACTCTTAAGAAACATGTCCCCATGTCAGTTATCTCTGGTGGACAATGTAAAAGTGACACCGTCTATAAATGACCCCAAACATGACATCTTTGACATTTCATTACTGCAATCTTCTATGACTTATCAGCTGACCTAATCATACACGTACTGAAAGCTATACAGTGTTTGTGATAAGCTAATATCGGCCTCTAATATTGGCCCAGCAGGTTAATTGATCAGGCGCTTATTGCATTTTTTGTAAATAAAATGAGTTGAAATGAGGCAGATTTGCTCTCTTCCGATTCTCTATTACAGTAATAACAGCCATGGGATATACAGATGGCTATATCATGATATTTTTTAACATTTTTCTAAACTCTGGCCTCGCTGATTTTTCCTTTTCCATCCGTTTCCGCAGTGAATGGTCTCCAGGCTCGAACATTTGGTATTTGGACATTGCTGTCATCGATCATTCGCTGCGCCTGTGCCATTGATATCCAGAACCGAACGTAAGACAGCTTCTCACTTCCTGCACCTTATTTCTTTTGGCAGTCAACATATTACATTCTTACAGTGTGCCATGCTGTTGCCTGCAGGCTGTATCACATCACCTTATGGACGTTTGTGCTGGCGCTGGGCCACTTTCTGTCTGAAGCTTTTATCTACAAAACTGCACCTCTGACTATCGGGGTCATGGCACCTCTCATTGTGGCAAGTGAGTATGGCTCTTTACACTATGCCTTAAATAATAAAAATGTAACTATTAATAAATGCCCTAATTTTTCACAGTTGAAAGACTGTGGAGAGTTGAAAAGTTAAATTTAGATGACACCTCCCGTCTCTTAGTGAAAAAAAAATTATTAATGTTAAAAGAATCCTAATAGCATCTCAATGTGTGTTGTTTTCATTTTTTTTTTTTTTAGGTTTCTCTGTCATAGGAATGCTGATTGGATTCCAGTGTTTTCCAGAGACAGAAGAGGAAGTCGGAGCACGACAGAAGAAACGTAACTGAATCCCAGAAGTTTGGTTTTTCGTTGTCCATTGAACCCACCTCTACCAACACCAGCCAATTGTGGAGTGGACTGGTCCTAGGGTGCTGCTTCTTGCCTTGAAGAACATGAGATCTGGACGTACTTTCCTTTCCTATTGTGGAACCTTCTAAACACTACATACATCTCTACCTTGATGTATTTTATGGTTTTTAACTTGACATTTTACAGTTGACAGTGCAATCACGAAATGTTTGACAGAGTCACTTCGAACGTACAGTCATGTTACACTACAGTGATTGATGCGAGCTGGT
Organism: Xiphias gladius; assembly: GCF_016859285.1. NCBI lineage: Eukaryota > Metazoa > Chordata > Actinopteri > Istiophoriformes > Xiphiidae > Xiphias > Xiphias gladius. The sequence goes on from NC_053409.1 coordinate 12,249,141, forward strand.
TAGTAATTACATCAGTTTCAAGTGAGCAATACATGGAGGTTTTATGTTGATAATTTTGTATCTTAGTAGTGGTTGCAGCAAAACGTCCGAAGTTTTCAACTGAAACTCGTCAGTGCTCAATGACACTCATCCAGATGCATCTATGCCCATAAATTGGGTTTTTTTTTGTATGTGTATGGTTGTGACTGTAGCGTCACTGGGTGAAATGATTACAGAAATAGTCCAGAGCCGATTTCTCTCAGAATGGTGATTGTTTTATTTCAGCAGGCTATCACTTCCAATTCATTTTTTTTATTCATGATTTACTAAAGAACTGAGATGTGTATACAGTATAAAACTATGCTCTTCATTACAAAGTATCACAAACACTTATATCAGCAATTATTCTTAATGTTCTTTGCTGTGAAAGCTTGTACACCCTTTGAATTTCTGCACAATTATTGTCCTATAAAACCTTTTTAAAAATTAAATGATTTGGTTTTTGATGTTTGATGATATTTCAGCAATAAGCAAATGAAATGATTTTATAAACTTCAAGCAGGCTTGTTAGCATATCTTGTTTCCAAGGATATAATTGTATTTTGCATCATTTTTGATGAAAAATCAACATCCTATGCCGCTCAGATCTCATATTTGGGTAAAGCGAGGTGTTTTCAACATTATTTTCAGAAAATAAACGGCGCTAATTTTGGCTTTATAGGATGGATTCAAGTGCAGAAAACACTCGCACACTTTGATCTGTAGGAATCTTCAAGGTTTGAAGAAAAATCTATTCTCGAGCGTGACAGAGAACACTCTACTGGATATTCCAGTCTAAAAAATCCCATTTTTAGATATCAATTTACAGCATACAAAATTTTTGCAGCACTGTAAAATGTCTAAAAAAATGCCACTGAAGTAATAATTAGCACCTTCACAATCACTTAACAATCATTATATAACTTATATATAACAGACAACTACTCACAACACATCAGGTATAATATGTTAATGATAAACTATATAAACACTGGTTACATAGCATGAACTACATTTCTCAGTAACAAATTCACACGCTAAGTATCAAACATAAAAACATTTTCTTGTGCAAAATGTCAAGGGCAATAGATTAATTTGCCTTTTCCTTCTGTCTGTTTTGTGCTGTGCTGACATAATGTTCCAGATGCTCTTGCATGTTGATTCAGGTATTAATCACCAAATGTCTTTTTGTAGAGATGGCGTACAGTAAAACAAGGACAAAACTGGCCTCCCAAAGTGTACTCAGATGCACAGCATCAATCATAGTTATTATCAGCAGTATTCAGGGGTACATACTTCCATCCTGAACGGCAGGCTGAGATGATATGCCAGCCTTGTCGAGGCGATGGGGAGCCTCACTGCCATGACAGGAGACACATCACAGCCCTCGGTCTGCATTTAAGATGCATATTCTAAAAACAGAACACTTAATGAATACCTTTAGCAATGTAAAGACTGAGTTCAGTTACACACAAAATTGGACCAATATTTGGAAACACTCGCAGTTTAAATATTGCTCATTAGATGCATAGAACACAATATTAACAATAATCAGATGGGGACATTAAAAGGTTAGGAAACGGGAAAAAGTTTAAATAAGTTTGAGAGGGCGGTAATGTCGGAATCACTAAAGTGGCAACTGGATTGCACTGACAAGACATGTAAAATGCCTACGGTGGGGGCCAGGAGCCAGAGTGTGGCGTCCGTACAGTACATCATGTTGTACAGCGGGTCTGCTGGTTCTTACTCCAGTCATAAAAGCCTCACAGAGCGCTGTACAGTACTGTTCAGTCTCCATGTGCTCACTCCTCACAGCGGCCTTTTTCACTCTGTGGCAATGCGTACACGTTTATGCATGTTGACAAGTCAGTATTTCTGTTTTTATCTGTACATGGTGTCGTTAAAAAAAAGGGGACGTCCATCCTCTTTATAACGTCCCCGTCTTTCAGGATTTCAGGTGGAGAGACGCCTCCTTCCAGATCAGCCGTCATTTTCTGTAAAGGATGAGGACAGAAACAACAGCAGATGAGTAAAGTAGTCGCGGCGTTTTTAACCAGAAGACGCAGATTCTCAACTCGTCCTGTCCATTACTTTGAGTATTAAACAACTCAAAACTTCTCACTCACCTCTCGCATCAAATCAAAAAAATACATGAATTATGTACTTATCAAAACTGCTCAGCTAGTACTGTCAGTTAACAATAAATGTCAAATGATAACTTTTACATTTTCCTTAAAAAGTTGCTTTGATTAAAGCAGAAAAAATGTTCATGTAAAGTGCTACAAAAAAAAAAAAAAAACTAGGGCTCTGTTTTTCTTAAATACTACTTTTAACTTCATAGTGGGTTTTTCATGACGCTGAAATCCCAGGATGAATTGTTTTGTTCCACAGAAACAGGCGCAAACCTGTTTAATTTAAGAGCTGATTGTGTGGTGGAGTAGGATGTACTGCCCTTCAGTGGTAATGACCTCAAGTATTATAAATACCAGTCTTGCCTTTGGGAAGAATGAATGAAACTCTATTTTTGTAAACTGAAACACAATGTGGTTTGTGACAATCTGTTTAGTTGAATCTTCCGTGTCCAGTGTTTGTGTGTGTGTGTGTGTGTGTGTGTGTGTGTGTGTGTGTGTGTGTGTGTGTGTGTGTGTGTACGTAATATTATACGTAGGATATAATATTAATGATACTGAAGCTTGAGAAGAGTGTGTGCCCCTACCTTCGCAGGTGTGTGTTTTGGTTTTAGTGAGGTTGTGGAATAATGTCAAGACTGACGTTGCCAGGGGCCTCTGCACGCTGTGGCCCCGTAGTCCTGCACCGATGATATGGACCCTGTAGGCTGGAACAATAGCTCGGGTGTCACACCTCTGAGGGGCCCCGAGGGGCCACCTCATCCTACACCATCTCCTCCACACCACAACAACATGAGTCTGCCTCTACCGAACCCTGCACGGCCAACTAATGCTTACACTGCCTGCTACCTGTCTGCTAGCCCAGCAGCCGCTTAGTGAGGAAAATATGGAGCACAGTTCAATTCATTCTGCAGTAAATCCTACTAAATGTGATGTAACTTTAATAAACATTTATCTAGGATACTTGTTTGGCATTTTTTTACCTAGATATATCTTAAATATAGATAGATATATTAATCTATTATTGCTAATTTTCAACAAGTTCATTAGTTATCTCACTGCTGGTCTTCTCATTTCTAACAATTTGACAGAACTGGCTAATGGATAGAAACAATGAAAGTAGTGTATGTCTGTTAAAGGTATCTTATTTAAGTTCTGTTAGTGTGCAGAATTACTGAAGCTTTCCATTTTAGCTGCCTATGTATTGTTAGATCTGTAGTATTATAAAAAGAAAAAGGACGAGGAAAAACAGCAAAAAAAAAAAAAGGGCCCCAAGCTTGTTTTAAACAAAAAAGCAATGAGTGAGCAACAGAAGACACGCAATGTGAAGTATTTTGCCATAAAGGTGCCATTCATTGTTAAAAATCAAAGGTGATTTTGGGCAGCTGGAGGCCACTGACTGTTTTCTGTTTCAGTTCATTTTAATGGTGATATGTTACATAAATGTGAACAGCTGAAAATTGTTTTTGATGATGCCCAAATCACTAAAAAATTAAACCAAAGTTGTATTTCTTAATAGTGGATTGTGGTGTGCTATTATCATACAATTACTGTGATTTATAAAACGGATTGTTACAGATTACAGATCTGTTTGACAGCTGTCAACTGCACAAGCGCAACTTTGCAAGCATGAACCCGAAATGAGGTTATCATTTCGGAAGTTTGTAAACATGCTGTCTGTTAGAGCGAGTTGGAGAGCCGTCAGACAAAAGCGGCGTTGCGCTTTCTGCAATAAGCATCTGAGAGCAGCGGATGTTCTTAGTGAGCTTAGAGACAAATTTTCCACCAACGCAGAAGCGCAACCCCTGCGTTCACCCGTGAGCATGCCTGCAGCAGTGCAAAGGAGGACTGCAGAGACGCAGCCGGCAGAGTGCGTTCGGCCAAGAGCCGGGACGGTAACACATTCCCTCCCCACAGAGATGTGAAGACCCCACCGCTGATTTCATGCAGTACACACACACACGCAGATGCACTTACACTCACCGTCTGCTCCTCGGCCTGCAGGTTGGCCTTCTGCCGTCGGAGGTCAGCCTTGATGAGTCCTGCCATGAGCACGGAGGAGAGGGAAAAGTTTAGGTTATGGAAGTCATGGCGTTGGCTGGACTTCCTGTTGAAATGTAGAGCTGGATACTATCTATTATGTTGGTAGGAAAAATAGCAAAATGTGAAAAACTGTGTTCATTTAGTAATTAACTTAAGATCGAAAGAACACGGCATATCAGTAGTGATCCTCTTCTGTAATAAAATAAATGTATAAATGTGTAGGTTGAAACAGAAAATCGGGGACAACACGGAAGACTTTTCAAAGCCCGTGCCCGGAACTGTACTCACAATATATTATGTCAATGTTAGGTCCACAATCCTGTTAAAGTCTTGGGATTTTAAAAACAAGTTTAGTCCCCCGTTTCCATACAAAGTCGTAACGGGGGTCTCATGAAGTGGTGGTTGTGCAGGTTTTATGTCAGAGGTTGCCGTTAAGAGTTTTCATGTACTACCATGAGGTAACCACTGTAATGCTAAATAAAGTTATGTGATTTTAATACAAAAAACCCTTTTTTCTGGTATATGATCGTTTGATTGTCTTTAACGCAATGTGATTATTCATTCCTACACTAGGGGGCGACTTTATCCTATGAAAGATATGACTCCCTGCACGTTTAACTTTAGGATTGTAAACACAAATGACAACGGTTAGAACAGTCAGACCCAGCCACGGAAATACAAAGTGCGTTGAAGCTGACATGAGTTCAATGTTCACTGTTGTTCTGTGTTGTAAGCACTGTTACAGGAGGCCTAGGCTGCGGAAACAGAGGAGAGGTTAATATCTTACCTGTCAATATGGATCCTATCAGCAGAAAGATACACAGGAAGATGTTTCCCCCTAAAGTGCCCCATTTATCAATAATCTTCCCTTGGGAGATGGTGAAAATGATTCCAAAGATCTGAAATGAGTTTTAAAAACAAAACAAAAAAACACGATTACAGACCCAACGTCTTCTATACTCTGTCGCGTGGGTTTCGCCTGCGCCTCGACCCGCTGACATTACTGACCTGAGCTGAACAGTTGAGAAGTCCCGACGAGGTGCCCTCCGACTCCGGGTAGGTGAGCTCTACTGCAAACTCGAAGCCCAGAGGCAGATATCCTGTCATGAAGAAGCTGAAGACAGACACTGAAAGGTCAAATTAAGGGCTAAAACAAAAGTGTGTGATCTGCAGTAGTTTATTCCTTCACATCAATAACTGTTCTCATGCCCACCAAGAAATATGGAACAGCTCCAAAAATGCAAAAGTAGGGCAAGTGTATGTTGCTGTGTAATACATCCTGTCTGGGTGTCAGGAATGAAAACCAGACAAAGGAATTGCTATGGAAACCAGTTAGGGGCATAATCAGCTTACCATAAATAGCAATAACTGTAAGGACATAGCCCGTGGAACGGGGAGTCGGAGGACCGTTCACTTTGCTTTGACAAAGCAGCGCTCATGCCAGATGAGAGAAGCGCAAAGAATGTGAATTACATACAGCTTCACCTGAACGTCTGAGACATTTCTAGCTAAACCTTAAGAGCCGGTTAACATCAAATGTGGAGATCAAATGTGACAAGACACAGTTCATCACAACCTCAGGGTTAAAAAGAAGTGTAAAGACTGTGTCATCAGGTATCTCAAAAGTAAACACCTTAAAGAGTCCATTAACTGTAAATGGTCTAAATTCATATTCGATATCAGATTCAGAGACGTTTTCCTGACCTCAAGGGACTACTTAGTGGAACACACAGACTAAAAGTTGGCAGGTTTTGGAATAAAGCATTGGTTCACTTCAAAAAGCCCTGATATATCTATCAACCTTGGGGTTTTTTCGTCAGGATCTAAAGTGTTGAAGCTGATACGGATTAGTTGGAATAAGGATTCCAAATGATTTCAAAGGCTGCAGGAATCCAGTTTATTACTCTTCATTTCAAAACAGTTGACACTCCTACTGACTTAACATTTCTAAAGTTGATAATACAGAGGAATTTAAGGTGATCTAACTACTGCAGCTGTGATTTGGCAGGGTTCAAGTATTATTTGGATTACATCTAAAAACGGAAAATAAAAGTTTTTACGGTTGCCAGCTACTCTGAAGAAAAACATCCACTAGCCAAAACAGTTTTCTTTAAATAAACCAATTTATTTCAGTTAATTTTTACCCACATTTTGCAGGTCATTATGGGTTAATTGCAAGCCCTTGATGTGGTGTTTAAGACCTCGGTGGCCTCTGCTCTTTAATGGTTACCTACCCTAAAACTCCAGCAGTGATGAACACCACCCAGAGGTGACCCAGGTTGAGGGTGAAGGCATAGACCAACATGCCAATCAGAGAGAGGAGATATACAAGCAAGGTGGTCTGTCTGAGAAGAGAGGAGACAAATATCAGTCATTTTGTTTAAAAAGTGCGGAGACAACACCATTAACCATCGTACGCATTTACACACAGCACACATCATTTGTGGGGTATGCACTAAAAGATTACTGTAACTCTAAAGACTCCAAATCATTTTAGAAATCCAACTTAAGGGGATTTGACATTTACAGTACATTAATGTTTAGGAATCTGAATCTTGTGACAAGACTGTCATTTGCTACATTCTGGCCAAGGCTGATCAGAAGAAGGAAATCCTCTGGCATAATTTAACAAAGGGTTTTTCTGCATATATATATATATATATATATATATATATATATGTATGTGTGTATGTATGTGCTTTTAGACATATATATGTGTACATATGTGTGTGTGTACATATGTATATGTACACACACACATATGTGCACATATATATGTCTAAAAGCCATTTGGCTAGTTAAGGGGAAAATCTCCTGACATTCCGGTATATGTAATAACTGCTGATGAATAAAAACTTTCATTTGCTAATGTCAGGAAGCAATAGCAGCTTGACCCAACTTTAGTGCTGTTTTATTTGTTTAATTACAGAAACTGCCTGTTTGTATAAAATTGGCAACACCTGTGGAGATTAGTTGTCACATCATGTATGTTGTCTTTATACAAATCCCAAGTTCCACTTCAAAAACAAAATTGTAGTATCTACTGTTGGGCAGCAACACACGTTTGGGTTTTTTTTAATCATTTTGTCTGCAAGAATTTAATTGTCAGAAGCAAAACTCATCTGCACAAACACCAGGGTTAAGCCGCGAACGCTGGCAGTGTCACACAACGAAAGCTATAACAAGGAGGAGTGCTGTCCTCAGTCTCTGCCACTAGAAAAGTTTTTTTTAATAATATTAAGGAATAATACTTTTCTATTTTCTAATAGTTTGTTTGAGAGCAGGCTTCTTTTCAGATAGATGTCTCACTTGAGTGGAAATTCCTCATACTTCCTCACAGTGAATTCCAATGACAGGAAACCGCATGCAGCTTACTTACTGCTGACTGAGAACAGTGCTTCACGATCAACTTTGAAAAACAAAACTCCTGAGTCACAGAAGACCCCGGGCCATCTGCTCAAACAGGCTTACTGTGGTGAAGTTGTCTCTTGTACAACCACATGCAAAACTTTTTTGTTGATATAACATAGTCTTTTGACTCTCTCCAACATAGGACAATAGGAGCGTGAGGTTCAACAACATAAATCTTACTGCTTCGAAAGGTAAGCATCCTAATGGCATGTAGGGACTCTGAGGACTTAAGATTTTTTTCTGATTATAATAATTTGCATGCAAGATAACTGAAGGCAGTGAACCAAATATTTAACACTCAGAAACTTGGTCAAAATAAGGAGAAAAATGTTGATTTACTTGATCGAAACAAAAGGTTGGTTGAACCATGACATCTGTAATCAGATACCAATCAGATATATTTTCTTTTAAGATTGCTTTATTACTCTTTCCCTTGTTCAATGCAGTGGCACCAGGCCTGAGATGCGACCTTGGAGAAACAGCTCAGTATAGCCTGTCAGTTCAGATCAGCAGAGAGGGACATCAGATATGAAACTCAGCTCCGCTGGATTCTCATTCGTGCCCACTTTGAGCAAAACCTTTAATTCGCTTGGACATGTCCCTGTGAATGGATTTGAAAAGACATTCATGCAAGGAGACCATGTTTTAAAGCACAGCTATGACTGTGGCAACTGTTGACCCCGAAGACTGAGTCACGTCGGAGGGCTTCCTCTCAGAGGACACGCTGAGGGTTCCAGTGTTCTGACGCTCTAGATTCATTTGAGGTGCACTACGCTACAACCACCTCGGTTTATGGCAAAATGTGCTAATTAGCAAATGTTAGCATGCTGGCACGCTGAACTAAGATGGCGAACACGTTGAACACTACACCTGCTTAACATTCACATGTTAGCATCGTCATTGTGTTAGCATTTCACTCAACACACCGCTTTGCTTAGCAGCCGTACAGAGGCGCTAGCATGGCTGCAGACTCTACAGTCTTGTTTTAAGAAAGGACTGTTGAACCACTGCAGAACCACTGTCAATGTTAAGTCATCATTGTTTTCCTAAAGGTACCTTTAACACGTTAAACCTTTTAGACTACTCTGATACAAGGAAATGAAAACGACCAGTATAAAATCATTTGAATGTCCATTAGGAACATGCAGGTGAGCAGAATTTTTTCCTCAGAAGACTGCATCAGCATGATTAGAGGGAACGCTTACGTATCCTGACATCAGTGGATGAAGAAAAAACTACAGGGAATGTCTGGCTAAGTCTTGGTTCCTTCTTAGTGTCTGGAGCAATTATTTAAACTCCGTCTGGTGATGCTTTTGGCCTTCAAAGTGTAGAGATGAATAGTAAACAGTGTGTGTCTTACTTGTAGGTTTTAGTCTTGTCCAGCCAAATGCCACATATGAGGGACCCCACCATGCCCGCAATGACAATGGTCAGACCAATTCTCCCAGCATTCACCTCTTCACCCTGAGATTAAAAACATTGTCATTTCTGGTTTTACAGACCGTGTAAGATATCTGGGACATTTTGCAAACTGCAGTTGTCAAGTCCTGGAAGCTCTGGACCATAACAATCAGAGTCCCACACTTCTGTAATCAGGGTCATCTGCTCAGCAGCTTTATAGTTACTAGTGTCAAAGGAAGTCACACAGATGTACACATGCTGGCCCAACTGACACTGACGACATGGCCTGAAATAAGTGTAGTGGAAGTGAGGGGAAGAAAGAAACTGAGAGCAAAGAAAGAAACAAAGAAAGCGAAATACAGTAAAAGCTAATCTGGTTGAAAATAAAGCCCATAAGGAAGTAGCATGTTTTCCAGAAGACACACTGGGACTTACAGGATAATGTTCAATGATCATCCGGTTCAACAGTGTGGAAACAGCATAGAAGCAGCCGACGTTCAGGCCTGCAGACAAAAAAAAAGAAAAAAAAGAAAGAAAAAAAAAAAAGTCTCACTCGCCCTCATTTCTCCCACACAACAAATCTGAAGTAGCCTTTAGACCTTGTCATTACTTGGCTAACAGCATTTAAACTTATACTTGAGCACATGTTAATCAGTACTTCTTGGTGTAAACATCTCTCCAGACACAAAATGAGCCAAAGTTCAGACATTTTTGGGACCAGGCGAGCAAATTTTCATATTCTTCAAACTGTCAATCATTAACATTGTAATCATTAAATAGTGACCTTTGTGCACTAAATGTGACATCTCAAAAGACCTTTAGATCAATGTTACAAATAGGCAGTGTAATGGACAACCATGTGTTATGATGACACATCCTCATATTTGTACACCAGCTGATTAAGACTGTAAGTTTCCACAACTACTGTATGACTGTGACAGCTTCAACTGCGTGCATCTATTTTGAGGGTTTATCGTTTTTGTTACCTTTCACCTCAATATTGCAACAACATCCGAGCCTGGACAGGCGATAAATGTAAGGTGCTGGAATGTGACCTGCACGTCACAATGATGTATAACGCAAGCCTTATGACAATATCCAGTATTACAGCTACCTAAAGACACGTAAGGAACTTAGATATGTCAGTGGATCAGCTGTGAGAAGAGAGATTTACCCTCTGTGTGCTGGATCAACATTCAAATCTCTATGGAGCCATTAAATGATGATAATAGTAGCGCTGAAACAATTACAATTGTAAATAAAACACCAAAGGGCCTGTTCCTCTGGACAAGGTGTCATTAAACAAAAGCTCCCTGGTCCACCAGTGTCTGTTTGTGGAAGCACAAACAGCAGGAAGAGACCCACCGTAGCTGACCACCAGCAGCATGAAGGGCTTGTTGCACAGCAGCCTCCAGATGGAAGCCGTGTACGAGTACTCGCCCGGGGGTATGTTCCTGGCCTGAACCTGGGCCTGCGTGGGAGGGATCTCTGGTCTCTCCTGAAACACTGGAAAACAGACACGCAGTATTTCAGGAGGTTACGTGTGTATTTAGGATATAAGACTTTATAATCTGAGTGAGAAAACCAGGCATTTCATAAAGTTGGGTGAGATAGTGTCTTGTTCTCCTGTCAGCCCTTACAGACACTGGCAGGGGGGTCAAAAGCCCAGAGGTCGCTGGAGGTCGTACTGACAAGAGGAAGCTAAATAGGTAGGTGTGTGTGTGTGTGTGTGTGTGTGTGTGTGTGTGTGTGTGTGTGTGTGTGTGTGTGTGTGTGTGTGTGTGTGTGTGTGTGTGTGTGTGTGTGTGCGCGCGCACATGCTTGTACATAACAGCAAGCCAGGGCTGGACCTTCCTCTGAAGATAAGATAATTCAGCCTCCATAATATTTGCACTATCATAGGCGATGAGCTCACCGTGCTCAGCTACACTGATTTGTGACCAGGTAATTATCATGTTTGACACACCTGTTGTCACTGAGCGAATCAGATGAGTTAGCTAAATAAACACGAACCATTATCAATGTTTTAATTTTATTGACTTTTGTCGGCTTCAGTCAAATTGTTTTTATGCTTTTTCTATTTCGACTTCCTGGCACCTTCACCTAATTTGATTAGCACTGATTTTATACTTGCCTTTATGAACCAATTTTAACCTTTGGAAAAGTACTAAATAAAACCATATTATAATCCAAATTAAGAAAAAGGTTTTTGCTGTTTTTTCAGGGACAAATATACAGAATAGCATGGTCACTGAATAAATTGTTAACAACATACTACATACCAACTTGTAATGCTTGTCCCTAGATTGGCTAATCTTATCTTATGTAATTACTATTATTATCAAACCCTATCAATCTATAAAACACTATCATCCACAAACAAATTAGGTTGCCAACATTCCACAAGAACAACTGTGTGTACATGTGCAATCTCTATTAAATTACTGTATGTTTACTGCCCTAAATGTGTGTCCCCTGGGTTTAATAGGGTCCCAAAAATGGGCCATGGGCTCTCAGTTTTACCAGCAAAAGTTAATTCAGAATAAACAAATGTGTGCTCACTGTGGGTGATCCCAGCTACTTAGGACCAAAGACTTTGTAAATCAAAAAAAATGACATGCTCTGACTAAAAGAGCATCTCATCCCCATTAAACTGATCCCACTGATCACAGAGAGAAAGACATGGTCAAAACTCTGACTGATGACCGAGGATCTTTTTCTGAGCCAGCGGGCATTTTCCAGAAATAAATGGTGAGGCTTCACCATGTTTCTCTGACTGCCAGCGGGTTTAGGTCCTTTGTGGAGGTGAAAGGAGGATTTAACATAGCTGAGGGGGATGATTTCATATAACACTTCCATGACTCCCTGAGTTCCTGCTCGTATTTCACATCGTGTCCAAACACATCTCATCAAGAGGTGGACAATTACAGCAATTACTGCAGCTGCTCATCTAGTGGGCTGCAATGCAGTTGAGTTCTCGGTAGAAAGCACATCTTTCCAGCAGTGCTGCCTGAGGAACCCAACAACCAGATGAGAAGCTCTACCATATAAAAAGGAATGAAATTGTACGTCAAACAATGAACTTTAATGTTGTAAAAAATATTCTAGAGAACTGTTGGTGTTCTAATCAAAAATATCATAACAATGCCAACTAAAAATGTCAAATCCCATCGGCATAACTGTAAGGAGCAAAGGAGGTGAGTTAACAGCTTTGTCACAGTCTCTACCACTGGAAACCAGAAACTGTCAGGATGACTTTATCTGCTTTATAAATTTTCAGAACCATGACTGTGGGAGTTATATGATATTGAAAGGGACTTGCAGTGGACTACTATCGCATGTGTGAGTCAAGAGCCCTAACAGCTCTTACTCTACTATGAGCCTGTGGATGGGAATAGTCATCTTTCCCTGAGGACTTACCGATCACCACAAGGATGAAGATGAGGGTGGCCACTCCAGCACTGATGTAGAACATGATTCTGATGTGGTACGCCAGCTCGTTCATATCGTCCACATTGGGCACGAGGATGGGTGGGACCAGGAACCCAATGGCGATACCCATCTATAAGTGAGATGCACTAAATTAAAAAATGACTCCATGCCTTCAGCTGACGACTACACACACACACACACACACACACACACACACACACACACACACACACACACACACACACACACACACACACACACACACACACACACACACACACACAGTTAGGTACACATAATTACAGGGGAAGTGCATCATTACAGAAGTAATAAAAGGTTGAAATAAAGAAATAGAAAAGAAAAAAGGATTTGAGTCTTACAGAAAAGGTAAAGTATAACCTTCTTCATGCTACCTTAAAAACAAACTGATGGTGCAAAAGTTCACATCTGACTGTCATTTGACTGTTTGACATTCGTGTGAGTGATGGCATACCTCAGAAGTACATACTTGTTTACCTTATGTAGCAGTATGATTACATTCAAAATATGTCAGAGAGGGGATGTGAAAGGAATAGTTTGAGATTTCGGGAAATACACTCTTTCACTTTCTTGCCCAGAGTTAGATGAGAAGAGCGTTACTGCTCTCATATCTGTCTGTTAAACATAAGGCTAAAGCCAGCGGCTGGATAGCCTAGCTTAGCATAATGACTGAAAACAGAAGCCTAGCCTAGGCTAGCTGGCTCTATCCAAAGGTAACGAAATCTGCCTTTCAGCACTTCTAGAGCTCACAAATTAATTGTTTGTTTGAGCCACACAAAAATCAAAGTGTAAAAAAATCATTTCGCTTTCCCTAAATGTCAAACTCTTTCTTTTAAGGAGTACAGATAATGATGAGGGGGACACACGGTTGACATGAAGATACGTCTGTCTGACTTTTCAGATCGTAATACCCCCATACCCCACCCCACCCTCAGGGTCCGGCAACAATTCTCATGGATCTGGAACAAATGATGTCTGGGGGGGGGGTTCTAAACTTTCCAGATTTGAATACCAAATGAGTTGTGCCCACTTCCTCAGCTTCCTACAGCCTCAAGAACATCCCAGAAGGGACACCAGCCAAGGTCCCTCCGCTCTAGGGGAAAGGTGAGAGAAGGAAAAGGGCAAAAAGTGACAAGATGCGTTCCTTCAGGAGGAACAAACCAGGGAACAGTTTCTGAAGCGTGCAAGCACAACAAATAGGTCAGACCCCTTCAACCCTGAGAATATTCCAACCACCATGGTTTGTAGATCTGCACCTGCTACCTTCTACAGCATACAAACACTCTTAACACTTTGCTATTTTGGTGTTACATATCTAACATGAGCTATTTGAACAATCATTAACTTACCTTGGGGTCAGTTTGCTAGATAAGCTTTATAAGATTTTCACATGAGCCTCTACAACGGAATAACTTCATCTTTGTTTAATCAATGTCACAATCAATGTCATGTAAAGCAAACAAAACACATTGTATTCCTATTGTTTGTGCATTTTTGATATGAGGCGCAAACCTTGATAACGTGTCAAAAATACAAAACAAGCTTATTCTCAATTGGTCCAAATCAAGGATGGCCTCTCTTATAAAGTTACTTTTGGCACAAAAACTGTTGATCTTTTTGATCTTCAAAGCATCGCAGGCCTTCATGGAAATCCTACCTACTTTTTGTTAGTGTTAACTATTTTTTAAACATCCACGAGGAAATGTAAACTACTTCGGCCTGAAAACTTGGAAGTGTCAGGTATAGGGACTGGAGCCAAAGGAATAAAGTCGTGGAGAGCAAGTAAACATCAACAACAATGTGTCCTTTATCTTAAGCGGCGGGGAACGGGACTAAACCACAAAACAAGAACTTGCACGACAATAACTGGTATGCAGTGTTTGTCCTAGTGCAGGTGAGAGCGGACACACTTCAAATGAAGAAAAAACAGTCTGGCTTCAGAGTTCAATGAGCATCAGAGGGGTCAGTTGTCTTTTGTTGTTCTCTGTTTATGCATAGTGTTAAAGATTGTGGTGTGATCACAAGGGAACCATATATAGCCTTTTAAATGGGAACTGTTATGCTTGTGCAGTATCCACTGACTGTTTTTATTGGCTTGTACAGAAAGAATAATATAGAGGTAAATTGAGTTATAAGCCAGATTCTTTCCTTTGGAAATGCCTCAAGATTGGATTAAACCTTTAAAACGGTATGTCACCGTCCTGCAAAACTTGTGGTGGTCTTCTAAGGTGAAAGAGACACGAACCATGACGTGCTGGAATTTTCCATAACCTTAAGTTTCAGATGACTTATTAACTTTAATACATGTTCTAGTATTTGGGAGCTTGTTCAGAGGTAGACAGTTCAAGCAGTGGAAGTCATCCCCCTGGCTAGGAAGAACAAACCACACACATACACGAAGGAAATCACGTTGAACAATTAGACAATGCCGCTTTCTCCCTTTCTTTTTAAGTGAGATACAGCTACACTCGGTCATATCTGCTTCTTCTACCTGCCCTTATCACAAACCTGTTGCCTGTGTACATAGTGAGTGTGAGTTGTGACGCTAATCAAACACCAGTTAATGGGAAAACCCTCTTTGTAACATGCAAGAATGGAAAATTAGTTCACTGCTATCACATTGTTCTAGCACATTTCGTTCTTATTAAGTGTTCTGAGCTCAAATTTGAAAATATATATTTTGAAATGGTAACATCGGGCTTTAGGTACTGTATGTTTAAAGGAAGTAACCAAGCTACTTCAAAGAAATTAGTTAATGAAATGAATAGGCTTTTCACTGGACATTTGGAGAACCAAAACATAAACATAAACCATGAACTAATACACCAAAAAAATCCACTTTATCCCCCAACTTCCTTTATACTGTACCACATGCAGACTGACAGTGGGCATGGAAAATCCCATAACTAACATTGTAAGCATGTTCTAAGTGTTTGGTTCTGCAAGTTAAAATGTATCACTTCTCTAAGATTCTTCTCGCTGTTGTTGGGAACTGAAGTGGCCGCCAGTCAAAAGTTTTCTCCGCCGGCAGAGAGAGATTGATTCACTTTGCTTAACCTGCTGACTCAAGAAGAAGGTTGGAAACAGAATTCATAAGAACAAAGAGACTGTCACACATTAAAGATGGCAAGCGCTGACATAACACATACCTGTCTGTTTTTAACACCATGCCATTCAGATGTACTACAAAGGGTGTTAAAGATGATAGAACTCTCTTTCACTTTCTCACACCGACCACCACACACATACAGTTCTCTTAACACCAGTGTGAGAAGTGTAGAACACTAAACACACCGCAAAAGACTTTCTCACTCCAGCAGGTAAACAGTGACACACCTGGTTTCCAAGAACGCCAATGGAACAAGCAGTGGACACCTCCTGCTGCCCAAACCACAGGGACGCAAGTCTGGAGGGGATGCCCAGGATGAAAACTGTGGCCACTGAACACACAAACTGGCCAAAGAAGGTCATGGCGAACATGTCAGGGATGGCCGTGCTCGTCTTGATCCACGCCCCGATGCAGTTGAAGGCAGACCCCACCACCACCACGTCCCTGAGGCCCCGGTTGTCTAGCAGCCACATGACAGGCAGGATGAGAGGGATGTAGGTGAGGAAGTAGATCATGGAGAGCCAGTCAATGGCCAGGGTGTCGATGTTGTAGAATCGCATGAAGATGTTGCTGATGATGCCGTACTGCAGCCACATGAAGGCATTGCTCATGGAGTAAATGCTAAAGACAAATAGCATGACCCAGCGCCGCTTGTACAACTTGGTCTCCATTAATGGGAAGAGCTCTGCAGTGTCAAGGACGGAAGGCTCCAGAGTCTCAGAGCTGTCTCCCAGAGGCAGGTGGTGGTTGTACTCCCCCAAACTGGTTCTCCCTGCTGTTATTGGAGAGCAATCATTTTCCCTGGTCTCGCCAAGACCGTCCATCCATTTGTGAGGGAAAACATCCCGAGTGCTCATGATGCTCCCACTGAAACTTTTCCTTCAGGCTTCTGTGGAACTTAACAGCTGGAAGGAAGAGAAAATATTTCTCCTTGTGTGTGCGCACTTTTAACACCGTGGCAGTTCACCTGACTTGCACCTCCCACCCAGCAGGTATTTCCTACATGCTGATCCTAAACGAGCTCGCCCACTGTGCCTAAAGTGGAGATTACTGCTTATTACGCACGTTGATTTAACAGAGGTGGCTCTGGGGTTCAGTTTAAATTTAACGAGTGGTGTTGGAAATCTCTGATCCCTGTCACCAGTTACATACCTGACCGACTGCCAGTGTCAAGGCTTGCCTGCCTGCTCTGGTGTGTAACACTGCCTTAATCATGTGATGGTTTTCATCTGGGGGGCACTGAGTGTGAATGTAAAGAAGGACGGTCTAGGAGAGAAACTTCATTTTATTGCTAAAGTGAGGCACATGACATATACACATACATACATGTAGAGAGGAGGTAAAGTCCATTGAGGGTTTTGCTTAGCAAAGACTGCAAGTTCATCAGACAATTGAGAAACTGTTTAAGTGCAGAGAGGCCAAAGGCAAAGGAGACTTTTTGTTATTTTTCAAGCATTAAACTAGTGCCCTAACTGGTTGTGGCTGGAAAACATACGATGCAAATTAAGTCTCTGTAGATACAGTCTCTGTAGTACTTGCAGCCCTACGCAAATATGAGAAAATATAGACCTAAATCTGCAGCAAAATATATTTATCACCCTATCCCATCAATATATGGTGATAAATATTTTTTAAAAATAACAGTATATTATCAATCTGTATTACTTCTGTAATTGTGATCTGTGATACATTGATAAAACACGTTTTGCAATTCTTAAAAAATTACTGCTTTCATGATGTGGCCATATGGTAGGAAGTATGCCTCTGCACTCCGACACAGGATGACAGTATCCTGCTGTCTGAAGAGCAGTTATTAAATAACAGTGTTTGTGGTTAATAAATTGGATTTACTAATGCCCTAATGATTTTATATTACACCATCTGTCTAGGGCATTGCCATATTGGCAGACCCGAGGCTGATTGATTTAAGAAGCTGGTTACATACACAGTGCATTAAGAAAGCATTAGCTTAGAGACACATTTCCTGGTCTTAGCTCACATACCAATACACTGGATTTTAAATGAAACAAAAATGGGAGTTTCAGCTTCAACATTAAAGCGTTCACACCCACCTCAGGTGATCAGTGCAAGAGTTGTAGAATTTAGAACATTGTCCTCCAATCTTAGGGGACCAAAATAAGTAATTTAGGCAACATATCACTTGCAGGACACCTCATATGTTTCGTGGTTATGATCTGCGAGGCCTGTACTGCTGCCATGATTAGCCACAACAATGAAAATCATATCACTGTCTTTCTGTTTCCTGCCTGCAATGGGTATACAACTACATATATAACTACTTTTGACATAAAAAAATGTGTAATATTGACTAGGACATAATCAGCATGGTATTTAAAGTAAATATATGCTTAACCACTAGCTGATTAAGAGTTCATTGAACAACCAAGTACTAGCCCAAGCTCTAAAGCTTCTCTGTTTTGCTTATTGCCAAGTGAGAATATGCAGGAGTGCACAGACAAAAATTACTTGACTCAACCTAAGGTACATTTACTACATTTACTTTACATTTACCCTGCATGTAATACTGTTTTCAGTAAATGAGGACACACGCAGCACTGACATAAGAAATAAGCCACTGTGCTTCCCTGAGTTTAAACTCACGTATGCTTAGATTAATGCCCACACTTTGCCATACAGGTCTGAATTATATTATCCGAATCACATACGTAGGCCTCAAATGTTTTAAGCATACGGGCCCTTGAAAAGAGAAGGTTATGGCCTCTGACCTTTGTCCATGTTTCTGAAGATAACACACAGAGGACTGAGTGCTTGATGGGACAGGACATGATGTGGGACTGATATGTCTGACTGACAGACAGACTATTGAGGTGCTGAAGAGCAGGGTTTGAGGTTAATACAAGATGGGCAGCTGGTGCCTAGATAATGTTTGGGACATTATATAGTGAATTGATAGTAATCAACAATAGAGGAAACTGGGGCACGTTGTCACCCTGTTGTACTCTGAGATGTTTTTCCTGAGCGAGCATCACTGCTGTGGCATAATTATCCTTTTGATTTTAGGTCATTGGATCTAGTGCCACCTTTTTACAAAAATAAATTTCTTTCATTCCACAAGTGCTCCTAGTAAAAAGTTTCATGAGTAACAGAGCTACAACAATCTGTCAACTGACTGATTTACAGAAAAGTAGCCTGCAACTGTTTTGACAATCAATTAATAATTTCAAACATTTTGAAGCAAATAATCTACAACTGATTGGTTCCTGCTTCTCAAATGCAAATATTTCTGGTTTTCTCGGTCCTCTATGATAGTAAACTGAATATCTCTTGGTTTTGGACTTTTAGTCGGACAAAACATAGCATTATAGACATCACCATGAGCTCTGGAAACTCGGCTCTAATGCTGTTTAGTTTGGAAAACGACACAGCTGAAATAAATAATATTAGTAATGAATTAATTTGAAAAATCATTATAGTTATTTAGTTTTCTTTAAAAAAAAAAAAAGGCTTAGTTAATCATTGTGGCTCTTTTTCATCTATCATAGTGGATTAAAAAGGCCTTGCAACCATCAAATCGGAGGATGCTGTAGGAACACGAGTGAATAAGTTGTAGCCCAAGTTTCCTCTATTGTTGCTGTGAGGGTCTCCTCGGCGGCTGGAGCAGACTGGAAATTTCCGACGGCAGTGCTGTACTGCCCCTGCCGTCCCCAGCCTCCGGCTGCACCACCTCTGCCCGCACGGAGCAAGTCCATGAATGGAAGGAGTGAAGGGAAGAAAAGGAGAACCAACACGCTGGTCATGATATGGAAACTACAACCCCCGAAAGGCACTTTACGGACAGCACTCTCAGGCGTCTTTAAGGAAATGTCACGGTACATCCATGTGTGTTTTTATATCTGGTCTAGGGCAGGTTAGTCGCTTAGGCGAGACTGCCTTGCTGGCAGCACATTCGCCTTATTTGCGTAAAAAAAACCCCAAAATAAAACAGCGCAATACAACGCGTAATTACAGCTGAATGAGCGACCATAGCACCATTAAAGGCTCATACTGCTCCCCGTGTAAAACACTTACGGTTCTCTGGGCTGCAAGCGCCTACTCGATCACATTACGCGTCCTCAAAGTGAAGCGATACGAAGCACGGAGCTACAGGGAGGAACTGTCCGTGTACCATACCTGGAGCAGGGCGGCACTGACATGGCTACTATCCCACCACGGTGACTCAATCTACTCCGCCGGCAGAAGATGGCGAAATTGCGCGGACGGCGAACCACGTCATTTCCCAAACGGCCGCCACCCTCGGCACGAGTAACTCCCCAGACGACGGACAACCGTTGCCTGAATCCAAATCAATCCCCGTGTCTGGAGTTGCTCCGTGACTGATCTGCACGGCGTCGTGTTTCACTGGCCATGTTTACAGTCGGCCAGCAAATGCCACTGGAGAGGTGCAAGCACTCAGTGCCAATGCGAGGGTTCTTCTTCTTCTTCTTCTGTTGTTTGTTTGTTTGTTTTTCTATATTTTGAGCATGAAAATAATTGTGACGTTAAACGCATGTACTTAAGTTTTAAGATAGTGTAGGCCTGTAAGAGTAAAAGCAGTGGAAGTCCCTTAAGTGGAACCCGAACCCTAGGCTGGGAACCACTGGACTAAACTACCTAACTTCATATAAAGTAGGTAAAACTAACTCCACCTACAGCAATAACATGCTATTCAATCGGTTTAATAACCAAATTTAGTTGGTGTATCTGTATTAAAATCCAATAATACAATATATAATGAAAATATCAGTCACGGGGGCCATTTTTCTGCAGAACCACTACTTTTCCTTTTGATACCTCGGGTACATTTGCCTGTTCTTCCGCACTTTCACTTAAGTGGCATTTCGAGTGCAGGATTTGTACTTGTAACATATTGTTTTTACATTTTTTTTTGTTTGTTTGTTTCGCTTCTTTTACTACAATGCTTCAAAAAAAAAATCTCGAAACGTGCAAGCAAATAAGAAAAAAAATCCGTGAACCCTGATAAGATTTTTCGAGGCAAGCAGGTGCTGTGAATATGCAGATAAGCTTTACCACGTCAGCGCGCGCGCGCGCGCACACACACACACACACACACACACACACACACACAAAAGGCTGTCTGCCTCTTTATCACAGGCTATACAGGCAATGAAAAGCAAAAGTATCTGTTCACGCTAAATTTGTACAAACTGCAGAGGACTTCTATCCGGATGTTTCACGGCTCGAACATCCTCCGTGCTTAGTCTCACTTCAGAGGATGGCAAACATATATGTATTCAGTAAGGTGATGAAGGGTGACACAACCAAAGACACAGACGAATGTACTGGGAGTCAAAATAAATATGACATATGGTGGGTTGGCATTTAGACTATAGAGGAATATCAGAGGTAAATGAGGATCGTGGAAATCACTTTGGATATAACTCATGTACTGGGTATTCCACCACTCACACTTTACCCCGGCATCATTATCGGACTGTTTTCGGTCACTATTGGTTGGTTTTGGTAGACTAGCCTAAACTAGCTCCCAGGACCTCCGGGAATCCTTTCCAGGGGAATCCCTGACCGTCCCGATCAGGCTCAGGCGAGGCTGGATTGCCAACCGGGGAAAAGCAGGCGACTTCCCCAGGGCCCACAGACCTACAGGGGACCCCGAAAAGCCCCAGGTTCACCGCATGTCAGTTGGGTGGAGGGATGAGGATGGGTCAGCTGTGGCCCAACGGCAAATACTTGCCCGGGGGGCCCCCTAAGAGGTTAACTGAGCCACGGGTTTAGGTCACAATCTTTCAGGCTATTAATGAAATTAGAAGTGGCCATTAAATCATTTCTGTGGGGATTTTTGGGACAAAAACAAATCAAACAGAAAATTGAGATTTACTGCAGTGATAATTTCGTTTGGGCATCTGACATCGACTGACCTGATTCCCAAAAACCCCAATGGAGCAGGCGGTGGAAACCTCATCCGCGCCGAACCAGACCGACGCCAGGCGGGAGGGCATCCCGAGGATGAAGACCTGCGCCAGGGAACTCGCGAACTGTCCGAGCATGGTCACCCCGAACAGGTCGGGCTTGGCACTGGCCACCTTGATCCATGTCCCCGCGCAGTTGAGCGCGTTGGCCACCAGCGCCGTGACCCGCAGCCCTTTCTTATCCAGGAGCCAGGTGACCGGGAAGATGAAGGGGATGTAGGTGAGCATGTAGATCATGGACAGCCAGTCTACAGCGAAGGCTTCCACGTTGTAGAACTTCACGACGATGTTGCTGATGATCCCGTACTGGATCCATTGGTACGCGTTGATCAGAGAGTACGAGCTGAACAGGAACACGATCATCCAGCGCTTCTTGTATAGACGCGTAGTGGGAGCGGAGCTGCCGTCACCGTTCGGGATGCGGTTGCATTCAATCTGGTCCGCGGCGTCCGGACCTTTCGCTCCCAGACGCGGACCACTCTCCTTCGCGTCCTGTGCGCTCCTGTCCTGTGAGGCCCGCGTGTCATCACCCATTTTCTGCTTCAATTAAAAGGGAGCCAGCGCCGCAGTAACCCACTAATGATGCCTTTAAAAGCAGTAGGAAAAAAAAAAATGAAATTACAGAAGTGCCGATAAAAATAAATCAAGTATCACTTTCGTTCCATGTCACAGAGGAAAAACCATTCAGTTGTCAGGAGCATCGCTTCCCTGCCCCTACAACACTAGTGGGGCAACTTCAGAGTTATCAAGCGCCGGCCTCGTTCCAACCGGACCGACCTGTTCTCCAGAAGTTCACCCGATACTTGAGCCGCCTGAGAAAAATCCCCCTTTATTAGAGCCGCTCGGTTACGAGCTGACCCAGACGCTTACTCCACCCTGCTGCTGAGACGAGAAATGACGGCGGCCGGTATCTTGGGAGCTGCACGTTCAGGAAGAAAAAAAAACACCCATCAGTCCGTCACGTTCAGACAAGACAGACCACAGCCTACAGACAACAACAAACAAACTCAGTAAAGAGACCTCTGCTGTTCCATGGAACTACACTTGGTCCCCTGCTGCTGCCGGGTCAACCGAATCTCCTATTGTAGATTATTATGCCACAACAATATTCTATTCAATAATACATTGTCCGTTGCTATTACTTCTCTGCCACTAATTTCGCTTGGTTTCTCCTGCCCCAGTCAACGTCTTGTTAATCTGCAAGTTAAATCCCTCCTGGTAGGCACAATGGGAGCCTTGTTACTTTGTGCATTCTATTAGTTAGTACATGCTGAGCACCTCTGTTCTTATATACTTATATTTTTTCATAATAGATAGAATGTGGATTAAGCTTCAACTCCGAACCCGACAAAAATGTGAATGCATTACACTGTTGGCCCCCATTTGATTAAAAAAGGGAAAAAAATGCAAAAGGGAAGTCAAGTGACAAGATTTTGGTAGTTTGATGACTTAATTCAGAATTAAGGGCTTAGGTTAAACATTAAAATCATGATTTTACTTCATGAGACATACAGTCCATTTACAGTCCTTTCTCAACTGTTATAATTTGTGTGGGATTACCCACTGCCGAAACTCAGCCGGATCCCTGAAACCTCACGTATGGGGAAATTTGGTGCACGTGTTGCGGTGTATACTGGCAAATATGCTTCTATAGTCGAGACAATTGAAAGAGCTTCAAAGTTCCTGCCTAAAAACACAGCAAACGTGGGGAACCAATAAAAAAATGTAGCTGTAGTTAGTCAGGCCGCCCTGCTACTTTGCCACCAAACGGCTCCCTTTACCGGGATTTTTGGTCATGAAAATGTAACACAAACAATGATACAGAAGTGACATGTTTCAGCTCTGTAGGACTCAAAAAATTCCAGTTAAGAAAAGAAACTAAACATTTATTTCTCAAGGAAATACAAAATGGGATTTTGTGATAGCTTATATGCTTATATAACATCATATACAAAAGTATAAAAAACATGAACATAATTGGTAGTAACAATACGGTAACAGAAAATACAGTACAATGTAAACAGTCCATATATATATATATATATGTGCATACATGACGCCTGCGCCAAAACATAGGAATAAAAGAACAAAACAAAAGGATCAACCGCTCTGCCACCAAATGTATGAAAGAACCGACATGAGCAGAATACCATGAGGGTTATTATTCAGCAAAATTGCTCCTGACTGTGTTTCTGTAGGTGTGACTGCTTGCTTTAGTGTGTGCTGTTTAATGCATTCCAGTAGTTATTTTTTTATATTTTATGAAATGTATCTATTGATTTGTTTCTGCTAGCACACTCAAGTTTTAGCTGCTGTGATATACTAAGGCAATTCCATTAAGTTGAGAACAGATATGGAACAGATGTAGTATAAAACATCAAACTGAATGTCAGGAATTTAAGATGGTGTGTTGTGTTTTTTTTTTTTTCTCGTTTAACTTCATACAGATAGTGGCTGGAGCTCTGATGACCTAAATGGGAAAGCAAAAGAGAGACGTAAAAAGTTTGATTTCACTGCCAAAACAGTGTCCCGTCGTATTGGATCCACATTTTGTGTTGGAACGCTCTGTGTCGTCGGGCAGGAGGGCTTTGCTGGTTCTCCTCCATGACCGAGGCCCAAAGCTAAGTGCTGCTAGTTGGCTGCTTCCTCTCAACCGCCACCTGGAGAAACCCGTCGCGCCGTCACTTGGCCTCCAGCTGCTGCAGCAGGGGGTTCACCTCGCTCTCCGGGGTTTTCACACTATCTGTCCTGACAATACACGTGGGGCGATGGCGGTTGAGCATGAGGATCAGCTGCTGTCGTTCGAGCTTCAGCTCCTCAATCTGCGCTTTAAGGTCAGAGTTTAACATCTCTAGTCTTTCTGATTCCTGGCAGAGGATGGAGGGAAAAGGGAGTAAGAAGAGGGCGAAAGACAGGAATGTCAGGCAGGAATGTTTTTTTGGCAAGTACAACAGATAAGATAGTTATGTGCGAATATGAAATTAGTACGAAGAGATTATCTGGGTATGACTCACCTTTTGTAGATAATCTGTCCTCTCTTTCTTTTTGTTTCGACATCGAGCGGCAGCCACTTTGTTTTTCTCTCGCCTTCGTTTCCTCCTCTCTTCTTCTTCATCTCTCTAAAGAATAGCGCAGGGTAAAAAGTTTGACAAAGTGTTAAGGTGCAATGCACCTGTTGTCCTAGACTTGAAGGGTCTAAAATAATCATTGAATATGTTTCTTATCTTCCCTCAAATTACATTCTTATTTGACTATAATGGCTTTATGCTTGAGCTTTCTTCACTATCGGTATCAATGTGCAAAATGAATGTTGGACTAAATAAAGAACTACTGATTTTTCCTACATTTGTTTTTTCCTACTAAATTAACATGCATGTTTTATGTCCTGCAACTTGTAATTTTTGTCAAGCTGCGTCTCAGCACTCACTGTAATAGTAATGACTGTTTAAGTTGTTGAACGTGGTCCAATGAAGCTGACATGATAACTTATGGAAAAGCATACTGTATGAATAAGTATCCACAAAATTGAAGCTCTGAATAAAGTTAAACTGCATGTAATGTTTTGGAAAGCAGTGTGGCTATCCCCATGATACACAGTTGTTAGTGTAAAAGCATTTCATCCTTGCACAGTGAGCAAAAAAGACAAAACCGGGCCTAGATTAAGCCTTGTCTGCAAGGTTTACCTATAAATGCAAAATGCTACATTTTTCACATTACCATTTTACAATTTACACTTTCAAAACTCAAACTATAGTCAAAGTTAAGAGTCTAACAGCTCAATAGTGCCAGAGGTCCATCGGGTTGTACAATTCCCGTATAATTCCTGTTATATTTTTCCCTGGACACTCATGGTGGAGAGACTCCCACATTTACCAACAGTAACATGCCCCACTATGTCCACTAGGTGGTCCCATTGATTAAGATATGTCACAATACTCTAACACCAAATGTGCATTCGCTTCAAGCAAACCTGTTTATGATATATGAGCGACGTGTTACATATATTTAGGGTAGAGTCTGTATGATACATTTGAAATGCTGTTTTTTGATTGTTGCGCCTGTTGTTTTGGCTGCAGCTACATCCCATAAAAAAGAACACATAAATATTCCTAAGTAAACTGGTAGAATGACCTAGAATGAGCAGGTTTGAGTAAAAACGGAAAATGTACTGTTTGACATGTGCAGAACTGTAAGAGGTACTGGCTGCCATCTGCTCGATGTGTCCTATACCTCTGTTTTGATGACTAGGGGCCTTTTCCCCAGACTGTCCAGGAAGTGCAGGGGTGACAGCATCGTCCCAAACTCCTGGAGGTCACCAAATTTGAGCTTGTCAGTCAGCGTGGTGGCCGAGATCCCAGCCAGCGGGCCCAGGCTGGGCAGGGAGCCTGCTGTCACAGAGGGATCTGGGATTTGTCCTGGCATCGTGTCAGACTCGGTCGTGACCACAGCTAGGAGGCAGAGGGAGGAAATGGGAGAAAGGCTCAGACTGCAACTAAACCAGATCAATGAAAAACACCTAAAATTCTGTTTGTTATACAACGTACTGGGGGCATACTTCATGGCCTGTGGGTAGGAAACAGCCATTTTCCATGAACAAATTTGAGAAACATGGATATGTAAGAGCTTTATCTGACCTGCAGTTTGTTAAAGGGCTTCCAGGAGGCATTTGTCCAAGGTGCATTGCTTCTATCTAGCAGTCGGAGTTGCCGTACTGTGATGAATTGCTGGTCTGTTATAGGAGTCGGACACTGAGGCTGCTCTCATTGGACTATTTTATTATTTTGCTTCTTCTGCTGGAATGAGTATACTTCCATTTACATAAGTCTTGGCAAGAGAGGTGAACAGTGAACAGTGTAGAAAGCAGACCCAGACAAATTCCCCTTAATTCCAAGGGGAGCTTAAACTAGCCATTGCCAAGAAGTACCCGTTAACTGTGGTTTCCTCCTTATGAGACTTAAATGTCAGGGGAGTGGAACATGGCTGCCAAAATACAGCATAATGTGGTTAAGTCTGAAACCAAATTTCATTTGTTGTCTTTTGTTCAGCCAAATGAAAAAACAAAGATGACACTGTTTTCTTATGATGTTTTTTGCGGGACAGGTTTTGGCTGTTCTGTACCGTCCGCCACTGGCAAATGTCTTATTTCGAGAATAGTGAGGACGAACATTTACACATACCCGAAGACAACTGACAGAGGTGTTTGGGCAAAGCCAGCCAAAGATACAGGAAAATTTCTACTACGCCTCAGCGGATTTCCAGGCCACATGATGAAGCCAAAAGAACTACTATCTAAGGTCAACTACTCAGAGACCTTTGGCCTAAACTACAGGAATAAACAGGCAGTAGCTGATGGAAAACGACCACCTGGCTGCTCGTCATCTGTGAAGGCAGCTGAGGGGGAATTTTAAAGGAAGAGCTCATGTATGCCAATTATGCATCTGTTAAATAGTTCAGAGAACCAGCTTACAGGAAACCTGAGAAGAGCACATGGGAATAACTTTTCCACTTTTACACTTCCCCAAACCACAGGTCAGAATGACAGTAGAGCTCTGCAGAGCGTGATGTTGAGGCGACGATCGGATTTGAAAATGGAGCAAAATGCACTGGTAACGTAGAGGTCATTTGTAATTACAGGCATTAGAATCGTGGTTTGAGATCTTAGTGAAACCAAAACCACCCAACCCCCATGGGTCTCAAACATTTTCATAAGAGGGATTCCCGCACAATGCGGACCGATGACTGCCAGTTGTATTTGTTATGGTCCACGGAGTAGGCTTGCTTAAATCAGCTTTTAAACATTCTCTCGTAAAGGTAATAACTTTATTATACCCCTGAAGCTGCAAGCAACCCATCGACTTATACTGATTAAACTGCACCATAAGTATTTGTTTTCAACTCCTTGCACTTCTGCGTGCGAAGGAAAAAGCCCCAGTTTAGCCGATGAGTAGGAATTTGCAGTAGCTGATGAATAAACGTGCAGTCTGCATTCAATCGACTGCATCGTGGAGTAGCATGCATTCCGAAGCCACTGGTCAACTTGGAAGCGGAAGTTTTTCTTCAGTGCGGCATTCGCCTTACGTAACTTTGTCTTTCCATCAGACAGCCGCAGCGATATTAAAAAAAAAAAAAAAAAAAAAACAGCTCCAGAAAAGACGGTACGGGTTTCGGCTCCAAACAACGCCCGTCTCGAGATCCCGCCGGGCGCTGCACCACACGAAGTAAGGACATTCCGTCCCGAGCTGTGCACGCCGCGGCTCCGCGCGAGGGCTGCACGCAAACAAAAGAAAAAAAAAACAACCGTGTGTCCGCAGCGTGGCTCGGTGGGACGTCGGGTCCACTCCGGGGACCAGAAAGCGCGTAAAAGTGGAGCGAGAGAACGCGCCGAAACGTAGCGTTTAGGCGAAAACATCACGGAGCCGCTCGCTGCCCGTTCGCCAGCGAAGCTCGTCATGACCTACGCGTGGCGCGCCAACAGGCACGTCAGGGTGTAAAATAAATAAATAAAGCTACCTAAATATCCATAGATAGATTTATAGATATAGAGATATAATCAGCTCGCGACTTGTGAAGTTTTGTATACCGACCTGACTTTGATCCCAGGTGCAACAAATGTCCTTTCTTCTGGTCAGCCGAGGGTCGGGAGTAGATTTTAAAAAGTGGAAATCGTTGCATCAGCCCGACTTTAAACGTGATCCCAATCTGGGAGGATTTGGGAATGCGGAAATTAGGCTATGCCAGCCAAACGTAAGCAGGGATGTACAAAAAGTACATAGCGGGGGCAGAAGCGGGGAAGTCGCACCGCTCCTCCCATAAGGAAACACGGAGGCTGCATACTGCCGCAACGACAGGAATGTGGCTCGGATGGAGGCCCGCACTGCAAATGCAGCACGGCCGCGGATCCACGGGCGAAGGGATCCCACACTAATGTAAAAGCTCAGCCGTTTCCACTAGGTTATACGAAACGCTACGGTCAGCTTTAACACTTCACCCCAACTCTGCCTCGCATGTCATACGCATGCTGTTTGCTCCTTTGTGCAGTTGCAATCTTAGAATCGCATATGATTGGAACAATATACAGTGTAAACATCCAAGCTGATTAAGAACCGGCTTCCGCGGACAGACCGCCAACACCGGCGCCAGACACCACTCTGAATGTAGATTTATTGTAATTATTCAGCAGCATAGATAAGCAATCAATGCTCATTTCACTTATTTTGAAATTTCACAAATAAGTCAAAATCTGAAAGGTAAAAAAATAAACCATAAGTTACATCTTGATAAGATATATAGTATACTGTATAGCACTGGATGTTTTCATGGAAAACTTTCAACATGTTAACAATGAGGTCAAACCACAGTTGATGACATTGAGGTATGCAGGTACTTAACGTGGATGAATGTGTAAATACAACATTTACAGCAATCGATACACTACTGACACCAAAACACAAAACCATACTGTGACATTAAATTCCACATTACATCTTAGATCTAGGGACAGATCAGATATATATGAGCTTTGAAAATTATTTGGAATTCCTCAGCATGCGTTTTAAAATCAAAACTTACTTCAGTCCCTCCTGTCAAAGTAAAAGCCATGCTTTTAGCTACATCACTCTGTCGGCTATGTATCTGGAGAAAGTTTATACGTTTGCTTAGTCACACACAAGACATTTCGTGAATGTATTCCTTGAAGTGTTAGAGCATACTGTGCCATGTGTTGTTCACGTCATTTCAAAGTCAGGAACCTGCAAACAGGAAAACCCGAGAGGTCAGGCAGGTAATCTCCCTCTCGACATTATAAGGCTAGGAGAGTTGGAGAGTTGAGGATATCGACAGATTCAGCTTTGCCCCCTCCAGCTTTATGGCTGTCCAGTCCCTCTGTGAGAGAGTCCAGCTCAGGACACGCAAATGTGAACACGGACAGGTAGCTGCTGCAGGTGGGGGTGGAGGTCACCACAGGTGTGCTGAGAGGCTCCAGGTCGCTCGAAACCGACCTGTACAGGGTTTCCCAGTCCGAGACCCCGAGGGAACTGCTCAGATCTATGTCGGGCACGGACCGAGCCGTCTCCATGGGGGTTTTCTCTTCCAAAGTTGGTAACATACTGTCCAGCAGCCCCTCCTTAATGTCCAGAGAGGGCTCGAGATCGCAGATGTTGATTTCAGCACTGGCACACAGCAAGATATTGGAGTTTCCGGAGATGGCCGTGGACGGATCGCTGGGGATGTCCATGTCCTGGAGCGAAGGACCTTCCTGGGTGCCATCCTCTGGAAGTCTGTCCTCGTCTGGACTGGATGGCAGCTCTGGGGAGCCTGTGGGCTCCTGGAAAATAGCCTCCATCTCTTCCGACATTTGGCACACCGGTTTATGTGTAGCAAGGATAAACTCAAGCCGCTCTTTCTCTTTGAGGAGGTTGGCTATTTCCGTCTCTAGGGCTGCTTTCTCCTCCTCCAGCTTGTCTGTCTCCTTCAGATAGATTGACATCCAAAATCATCCACACGGGGAAACACACAACAGCAGGTGCAAATGACAGCTGAGTACATGCATCACTGTTTACTTACAGCTTGCAGTGTATCTGTGAGTTCCCTCCGTCGGTTGCGACACTTTGCTGCGGCCATTTTATTCCTCTCCCTCCTTATCCTCTTCTTCTCTTCCTCCTCTGGAGACAGCTGGGATGTAAAAGAAATAATTCAGCTACTACCCTGAAGAACCCAGCCATTTTACCTCCCAAGCCTCCACATCCGTTGCCAGACCACCCTCTGAAAAATGGCAAAAGCATGTTTCGCTGCAATGCGTCTAAAAATAGACCATTGTTGCAGACTTGCTGTGACCTGAATATAAATTGACTGCCTAAGGAAGGCACACAGCCAGCACAAGGCACCAGAGGAGCATGCACAATAACACTGTTGCACACAAGGAATCCAGATTGGCATATGTAAATTCACACTATTGACTATTCTGTCCAATAGCAAGTCGACCTCATCTGCGCTAACCTACCTGCTCTGTTTTCCCCTTTCTGGCAGCATTTTTCCCCTTATTCCCGCCTGCTTTGGGTGTTGCCTGGTGAGAGCTTTGCGGTTCATTGGCTTGCTTGCTACCCAGAGACGGGGAGACAGATGTAATAATCGTAGGCTGGACCATCCACTGGAAATCTGGGGTAGAGGAAATCGCAGTGACTGTTGGAACAAATGGAGTGTCTTGAACGCTCATGTCTTGGCAGACCTCCTGAAAAAAAAAAAAAATTGGAAATGATCGACAATGAGGACTACAATCGAGATTGTTTTTTTTTTGTTTTTTTTTTAATTATCCTATTCCCATGCTATTAGTGGTCTAAAGTGAATCTTCATATGATGACAGTCACCAGTGAAACCAACAGCATCATATGTTTAGAGTCTAAACCGGAGGGTGGCCTGCATGTGTTATATTTTCCTTGAAATATACCCGACCAGAAATAGCCTTCTCCGGATCAATATTTGACTTTATCATTGTTTCTGACGTCAACACTGACGCAGAGATGCTGTGGAGTCTCCTGAATGGATTTATTTTTCTCAATGAACCGCTGCATCGACACGCTCGCATTTGGTCCCAGGACGTCGGGATCATAACAAGACGAACCACGGTGCAATTTTGTTCCCGTTTCCACCTCCATTCCCCCCCCTGGTTCAATTATATAATCAAGTGCATCAAAAAATAAAAATAAATAAAAAAATTAGACGTTAAAAAATGAAGCGCACCCAGTCAATTAAAACCTCCCCCTCCCCCCACCACGAAGATAGAAGCATTAGGGCACCCAGTCTGTGGATCACATAAAAAGGGTTGTTACATCTGCTTTTAACGGGCTGCTCCCTGGGCCGCATGTTGAATATATATATGATCAACAAAGCCATTCATACCTTAGCATTGCTCTCTGAGGAGGAGGCTGGAGAGCTCGCCTCCTCGGGCGTCTTCTGGCAGAGTGTCCCGAAAGGAGACTCTGTCCGGCAGGTGGGAGAGACTGAATCCATGTCAGGCGTCAGGTTGTTATGATACATCACGAGGGGGAAGAGGAAGGGGAGAAGAAAGAAGGAAAGAAAGAAAGAGGGAAAAAAAAAAAAAAAAAAACCCCACACAAGTCCTGATCAATGACAAATAAGACTCTGGCCTTCCGCCGGGCAGAGCGGCTCGGGTCTTTTCTCCAGGTATAT
Source organism: Xiphias gladius (assembly GCF_016859285.1). NCBI lineage: Eukaryota > Metazoa > Chordata > Actinopteri > Istiophoriformes > Xiphiidae > Xiphias > Xiphias gladius. Next base: position 12,280,874 of record NC_053409.1, read on the forward strand.
ACCTGGTAACTGGACGACTTGAATGCAAGCCCCTCCTTTTATGCTCTGCTAGAATTTTATGAATGAACCAAGACTGTACCATCCGCGGGGAGGGGAGGGGGGGGAGGCGCTCAGACTGACAGCCACATAAGCTACATTTTAGGGTAAAAGATTAGTATTGTGACATTTATCCTCCAGCGGATTATATGTTAACAGTTTTTCACAGGAGTCGTCACGACTTCACTGGCGCACGAAGAGCCGGACAGCAGTTTTTCAGTCCCTTTATCGGCCTCATATGATTCATATATGAATCATATGAATGCAGTGTGGGGTGAGAAACGTGAGCCTATTTATAAATACACGTATGTAACCATTTCCTGGGCGACGAAAACTTGATGTTCGGCTGCATGCCTTAAATCGAGGGTCAACGACGCTTAAGTGAATACGAGTACACAGCCAAACAATGTCCAATGGGTTTGTTTGGGTTTTTTTTTTAATGATATAAATGCAGTTTTCTAATTGCAAGGTCGACGCGACACATTTCGAACGACACATTTCAAAAATTCAGTATGTCGACTACGGCTCGTATACTAACGCTGCTTAACACTCTCCAAAATGAATTTCATTGCCCGTGAAATGCCTCGTGAAATAAAAGGCTTTTTTTTTTTTTTGACATCCCTCGGTAGGCTCGGCACTGTGGGACTGCCTTTTCCGAAGACATGAATCGAGGGCTGTGTGCAGACATAATGAAATGCTGCTGAATTGTTTACTTGGGGGGGTGAAGGAGGGGAGGCTGGACATGTGGGGGCGGAGAAGTCACGTGACGTGACCCGACCCGGAACTGGAGGGGGGCGGGGGCTGCAATTGGACGGCAGCAGCATCATCCTTCATTCCCATCACAAGCAGATGTGAGGTACCCCGTCTAGACGTCGCGTTTTCCTCCTGATACCTGTCCCGTTGGACCCGGTCGTTGTTTTCTATAACATCTTTTCTGCCGGTCAACTCTAGAAGATCTCTACGAGGACACATCCACAAAAATGTGCTGGTCACAGGCGGCTATGAAAGTCGGCGAGCGGCCAAAAACTACGACTAGTCTGAAGGCAAGTGATCGCGTCGCTCCGCAGCTGTAACATGTTGCAAACTTTCTTAGATTGTTTTTTCCGGGCGGGTTCTTCACTGAATCAACGCGTGTCCTGCATTTTCCTGCCAAAAAATGCACGACTGAAAAATAAGACTTTTAGGTCACTACATTCAACAGTAAACGAAAATATTCTTTTAAATACTCCATTTGTGTTTACTTTAATTGAAATGGAAGTGCAAAAGGAAGAATAAAGCTTTTATTTTTTGCAAAGAGCACTTCAGAGAGCAGATCAAGTAGCTCTTCCTTATTCATTTGATATTTTAGGGGATTCCTGGGCGGGAGGCAAGTAATTTAGATATGATCCCAAAAAAAGTACAGGCATTTTGTCGAAACAGTCTAAAACCATATGTTACGAGCATTGTGTCACTTCATTGCTTTGCAGCCTTTAAGATCAGGAAACAAAACACAGCATGGCATTACTTTACTCTCATCAAGATATCAGTATAGTATTGGTTTATCACCAAGCTTTACTCCAAGGTACTTGCGCCACTTTGGATTCTGCTGAGAGATGGTGCCAGACCCTTCTGTTAGCTCTTTCCTCAGATCACTGATCCTCTTGGCCACACGTTGTACACAAAGGAGAATGCCACAAAGGGGGGGGGGGGGGTTCATTCACCACAGAAGATCACAACCAGTTTGACGTTTGCTTCAACCTCAGATCTCCAATGGGTGAGTAATAAATAATTTAAAATAAATAACTCAATTAGCATATAGTACCTGAATTATTAGATTATTATAAAATGCATAACTGGGGTGATCCAAGTGATGGCAAAAGCTGCATTACTGTCTGTCAAATAACATAATAAGCGATTAATGCTTGTCATTAGGTTCTAGGAGAGTCCCAGACTAACTGATTAAACTGAACACGAAGCTTGGTATGGAAGCAATGAACTATGAAGAGGTGAGGGACTGTGTTAATACTGTTATATCAAACATTATGAGTATTAATCCAAACTATTACTGATAGTTCAAGGCATGACGACAGCAGGAGGATGATGCAGAGAGATCACAGCATCTAAAAAGGCTTGATCAACATTACTCTTGCAACCTCTTTTGAACAGACTGAGAAAGTGGACAAACTGACCCTCCCTTGAGGTGAAGCTTAGACAGCTGGAGAAAGTGTCCAAGTCCATTGCAGATAACTTTAACTACTTGAGGAAGCAAGGGAAAGAGATGCAAGACATAAATAGTAAATGGATAGAGCAAAAAGCTTAGTGTTTGTGTAAATCACCATTAGTACAGAAAAGTACAACTGCATTTGTCTGTATGGATTTAAATTTCTATTTATTTATTTTTTTCGTTTTTGGCCACGTTCCTACGTATCATTTCATAGCAGGTGTTTTGCCTGGTTTTTTTGCCTTAACAACAGATGGAGATCACCTGTCATTTGGGGGTTGGCCAGAAAAAGAACAGGCGCAAGTATTTGAACACAGAGTTGCAGCAGTTTTCTCCTCTGTGTGATCCATTGCTTACTGCATTCTGAAACTAATATATATATATATATATATATATATATATTTAAAAAAAAAAAAAAAGTTTTGACCCTCTGTTAAACAGGTTTCAGCAGTACACAAGTGCTGCTCATTTCATCTCGTCTCCATGAGCGGTTTGATTGCATTGGCCACGCGGCAGGTTTTTTGAGACAAGGGATGCAGCTTGATCATCAAGTGCACTCCAAGTTTGGGAATATTTATGGGTCATTCCGTGTCAAATCAGACAAAATCCAGGAAAGTGGTTGCAGCCATGACTTAATGTCTTCAGAGTTTGTTTATATGATTTTTGGGTCCCAAAATTAAGGCCTGTATAATATTTTTGTTCAATTCCATGTTTTTAGACTTTTTCGGCCCTTGGCCCTTTATATTTTTTAATTTTTACACTCTAAAAAACACCTTATCTGGGAAGCCATGGTTGGGCATTAATATCTTGAATAGTATTGTTCCTCACCAAACTTTGTAGGATGGAAGTCAAACATGTTCTCCGTATGACTGAACAGTGGAAAGCCTGTAGTGCATACCTATTGATTTTCTATAAAGGCCCCAGATTTGGAAAAAAAAAAGTGCAAAATTCCTAAAATAGAGGGATACTGAAGGTATTATAAACCCATTTTCTGCACCCATATGATATCAGCCTTTTTTTTTTTCCTCAAATGCAATCTATTAATTGTGTGCCAACATTTGAGGTGTCTATCACTAATGAACATAAAGGTATTAAGAATAAAACAAGCCGAGGTGGCATATTTTGGTCATTTTCATTGGACCATACCCCATATGTGGGGTAGCTAGAAGGAACACGAAAATGTATGTGGAAATAGCTTAATATATGGTCTTTTAGTGTACAAAGAGCCAGTGTCCTTCCATGTTCCCTTCATAGATCGGTACACACAGTTAAAGGCACTGTTTTACCTCTAGGAAAAAAAATGTCCTACTTATGTGTGTCCCAGCCTCTGAAATATTGACTGCAGTAAAGGCTCACTTTACTATAGGTCATTAATGCAAGCTGCAGTATATCCTTTACTCATTATAGAAAAGGCCATTAACTCTGATAGATGCTATACTCAATGGAGTGGTTATATTTTATATTCCATATTTATAAGATACTCAATAAAACCCTTCAATAACTTAATTGAAAATTATGTGCAATGTAGCAAATTATGTACTATATAATTATGTACTTACATGTGATGAAAACTATTATCCCTAAACCATATAATTTGAACAATAGGACTGAATTGCTCTGTGCTTTCTTGATCACATGTCAGGGCATATAATGATGATTTCACTGTGTGGACATGTTTCAACATGCGTGTCAGTGCAATTTCCATATATAGCTTTCAAACATGCACACTGTAAAATTACATGTATAAACACACCCAACCTTTTATGAGGAACCACATTTAGGTACTCCCAATGGATACTTCCCTTTCAGGATACCACTTAGTCCTCCTTATACCAGAGGTTTAATCAAAATATTTCACTCATTTTCAATATCCGGGACCTTACCGGAGACACAGTTCCCATCTCAAATGCCCTCTATTCCAATGAACAGACTGAAAACATGTTTTTCCTTTATTTCTTACAATTCCTATGACACAGGAATTCAATAATCATGAAGATATTGAGGTTAAAAATATGTAGTCTTGAAATGGACGTTTGTCTGCCATAGGTAAAATATCTCAAATCTGTGTCTATTTTTGTATGAAGGACAAACGGTAGGACACGTGGCACTTCTTACCCTTAATAACCGTACATCAAGAGATTTCCATGTACATTTTTATGTTCCTCGTAGCTAATACCATACCATTTTGGTCCCATGAAAATGACCAAAAATGCTACTGCTCTTTGTTTTATTTTTAATATCTTCATGTTCATTAGCGGTAAAGACCTCAATTATTGGTACAAAATTAATAAAAGATTGTATTTGCATGAAAAATAATGATTGATACCAAATTGGGGCAAAAATGTGGGTTTGTGGTACCCTCAATATAACCCTCATTGAGGGATTTTGCACTTTGTTTTTTTTTTAACGAATCTAGGGCCCTAAGAAATAAAATCACATGCAGTACAGGCTTTTAATGGTTTTGGCATCCAGAAAATATGTGTCTTCCATCCTACAAACTGTGGTTAGGCTAGGAACAATACCTGTCAAGATATTGACAGGTATTGTTCAGGTATTGTTCCTACATGGCTTCCCAGATAACGTGTTTTTGAGACTATAAATAATAATAATAATAATAATAATATTAATAATAATAATAAATAATATCAAGGGCTGAAAAAAATCTGAAAACATAGGATTTGAACAAAAATATTTTTACAGGCCTTGGCTTTGGGACCCATCCATGATATAGACAAGATCTGAACAAAATCTGAGATGGTGCTGCAAAAAACCTTGTCTGATTTGAGACGGAATGACACTTATATTGTTATTACAATGTGCCTTTTGCTGCTTTTCTGATGATGCATCACATTTCATCAATATCAATTTACTTTAGTATTTCCTATGTTTTAATTTATGACAATATGTTATTTATATAAATACTAAACTAAAAGTATTTACAGTTGCTTTACTCCAAAACAAATGATTTCAACTGCAGGGCTTTTATGGAAATATGTCTATTTAAGTCATTTAAAAAGTTGATTTTTTTATGTGTTACGATTCATTTTGTTGACAATAAACTACACATTTAAAATAAAATACACACCCACTTATCTATTAACACATAGTTCCCCAGCTTTATGCATTCTTCTCAGCTTTTGGAGGTTGGGTTTCTGTAATTCCTGCAGAGACAAGAATGCTTAGTCACCACCAGATTGCTGTGCTGAACAGTGCCTCGAATACTACATTTAGTTCAAAGTTCAGTGTGCTACTCCATTCTAGTACCTTCTGGTCTTTGTCCAGATGGAGGATGTCTACCAGGGGAGCAATGGAAGGGCGGCCGTGGGCACACTGGAAGGGCAGCTGGCAAGAAGATAAGGATGCTACCAAGCTGTGGCATTCATCTCTGCTCAGGCTGTCGTTGAATTTGATGGCACCTGTTTAATGCACACATGTATACAAATAACAAGTATAAAGATTTCAGGTTCATCACTGCAGAAAAAATAAACTGAAGAATGGAGAGAAGTAATTTAACTTTACCATGGCATGCTAGGGAAGCAAGCACTTTCAGCACAGTGAGAGGAAAAGTTCCTCTCACTCTACCAGTTGAGCGGAGTAACTGAAATAATAAGGGAAACAATACATTTTACTCTTTATTGAATAGTATGACCCTTTCTGCACCACAAAGGTTTAGGAGGTAGAGAGGCACTTTCAAGCTTACCTCAATCTGCTCTCGAAGATACTCCTGATGTGAGATAAAGCAAAATGGTAAACATAAGGGTACAGACCTGTAGCCCTGGGCTAAATAAGCGATACAGTAAATGATCTCAATACCAAGGTTTCACAAGTCTTACCTCAACTATAGGCTTGATAACAGATGGTCTCCCACGCCTTAGCTCATTACTCTCCTTTTCCATGAAGCACAGGGGGACCTTCCCCACAAATACTTGTGGATCCGCTGCCTGTGAGAACTTCACTTCCAGGCCTAAATTCCGCAAGTGCGCCTGGCAAGACCTGTAGGAGGAAGGGGTCCACAATCAATTAAAAATACAGGAGATATTGTTATACGTCATAATAAATGCTATAATGTCTGCTATGTGAAATAAAGAGATTGGGAAAAAAGCTTAGGGAGGCTAAGCTGTATGCACTATAGTCATGGAATTAAACTGAAAGAGTCTAAAGGCTGTATGGTGCAGTTTGATAAAAATCAAAGTAAATTGATCATGTTACAACAGTACAAGGCAGAAGCACACAGCAGTGGTGAATATTGGTTTAATACATTTACAGGTTGCAGAATACACATTTTGGCAGTTACACAACCAAATCGGGCAGAACTGCAATTTAGGCTGTTCCCCTCGAAAGACAGTGTTGGCTGGATTTTTCTGACAACATTGTGAGTACAAGAAAAATACAGTCAACAAAAGCAACCTGCGTACTCAGGTTTAATGGCTTTAATGGATTTAATTGAGGCCTTTTACGCTGCATCAGGCAGGAAATCTGGCTTATGCTAATAATACAGGCTGAAATGACAAGAACATTGGAGCACTGACAGTAATGAATGATTACATGTAAGATGAAGTGCTATGCAACAGTCTTAAGACAGGAGTGAAGTGAGGCTGCATCACTGCACCCACCCTTTACCCTTTTTGTCATCTTTATTGCTACCATTCTTCACCTCATTGCCAAATCTGCTGCTGGGTGTCTCAGTTGTTGTACAGAGCAGATAGCAGGTTCTTAAACATTAACTAGTTTAAAGGAAAACTGCAGGGTAAGTAAATCCATCAAACCATGACAACATCATCACACCAAAGTAAAAAACAGCTGTGTATCCTAAACACCTTCACCAACGCATACAGGCCATGGTTCCTGAATACAGAAGACAAAGATCATGAATCAGCTATTGTACATCTAACTACTCATTAGACTCTCCGAAAAATATTTAAACGGATGGTCTATTTTTAATAAAATTTAGACCATTTTCCCTAAACCGGCAGCATTCTCTCTTGGAAATCCGATAATGATTTAGAGATTTATTCCCTCCTGACTTGCAGGCTCACAACTGTAATGGAGTGAGCTCACATGTTGAATTGGTATTGGTTGAACTGTCTTAAGATATACTTTGAACAGCTCTGTACTTTCAAAATTAGTCGTCTCTGCCTTTAAGTCAGTCTACTGTTGTTGCAGGTACTGGTGGTGTTATACCGTACATATACTGTAGATAAACACACCTAAGCAGCCTTAGCTCCTCTTCTGTTACACGTATCTCAAGAGGTGGCAAAATGCTTGATGAACACAGACGTCTCTCCCCTGATGCATCTGGGTCCTCCTCATAGGAATCTGTAAAAGCACACACAGTTATGACTATAGTATCACATCAACACCGTTAATAATTTGACATTTCATTTTCAATACCAATACTGTCTGTTTGTTTGTTTTTTACCTGCAACTAGATTTTCGAGTCGAACTCTCTCATGTGCAGCATGTTGATCCACCAGCACCAAAAGATTTCCTGCAGTTTCAATGTAAAATGCATAAATATAAAAACGCATGTGATTTCAGTAAAAATACAAATGACAAAACGGTGAAGTTCCTGACTACCTTCAGTTTCAGTGTGTGCTGCATGTTCTTCATCTTTTGTATTGATAAGACATGCGAGAAACTTCTTGTCCACTTGATGAATAACCTTTAAGGTAATTAAACAGGAGTTACTTCATAATATTAATGAAGACACAATGGTTGCAGCATTAAGAAGAACATTTTGTCAGAACATTCAATAGAAGCCAAAAGAGAAATGTGCCTTCATTGAGTGAATCATGGCCTTAGAAAAGCGGTACGGAAACAGGATGTTATGGATCTTTACAGCCAGTCCATCAGCTTGTTCACTTGATATGTCCACACCAACCTGTAGGCACAGTTCATGATTAATTATTAAAAACAACCAAAGTCTCACAAATGCATTCTAATACAAAGTAAACAGTACTTACCATAGGAGGTCGGACAAACACAGGATTATTCCATTTCGAGTACAATGAGGAAAGTGAATTGGAGCTCTCACCGACATCATCTGTGAAGGCAGACAAGAGCACATGTAAACACAAACAAGCTAGTATTCATTTAGTACATTGAGTGTCTTAGAGCCTAACAACAACTACAACTTGATCTGTCTGCGGGGTACCTTTGTCATCAAGCCCTGAACTAATCACTCTTTCTGTCCTGGATTTAGGCAGGAAGGGCAACACTAGATCCACCTGAAATGGGTAACACCTGTATTCCATCCCTACATGAACATGAAAGTAAACATGAGCACTATGGCTAATACGTGAGAACAGATGGTAAATCCATTTTCTATGTCCAATCAATCACAGTGAAGGTGTTCTTGCTTATTGATGCCCACTATATCCTGTTACTATTATGTCTATAATCATTTCTACTAACTTACCCGTTTCAGAGATGACAGCGACTGCCATATTGGTGACATCAGATGTACAGCACACTTGTGTTTCTTCAGTAGATGGGTCCTCATATTTGCTAAGCCCGGTCACTCTGTTGACGTAAACCGTCTTTCCCACAGATGTATCGTAGTGATGAAGCCAGTCACCTGATGTTGTATCCTCTTCCTTCTCAACCAATTGAGGGTTTGTATTGCACCCTGAGACTGGCTCAGGATTCAGTGCAGTTTCATAGGGACTGCCATTGTTGTTGCTGTCTTGGATATCATTACCACTACTGAGACAGGTATTGTCCGGTGAGGTAGTCCCAGGAAAGTGTGGTAACACTTTTGAACCCTCAGACCTGTGTTGTTTCAAATGGCAGAGTTTAGCTGCCAAAGATTTTTTGCCTTTATTCTGCGCTGTGACTGGTTTTAGCTTGGTGAAAACTGAGACGGCTGGTGGGCTTCGGAGAGTGTTCTGTGTCTCCTTTTTTTGCATCTGTGCAACATCACCATCTTGCAGATCTTTCTGGCAAACGAACAAACTCTGGGGATTCAACATGAGGCTGTTTGTCTGAGGAGGCCTAGCATTGTTCCGTAAACAAGTCTCCAGAGAGGGTAATTTCATTTCATTAGGTTTGCCAAATACTCTTCTAAACTTGTCAAGAGATCCAGACTCCTTACATAAAGACAACCTTTGACAGGATACAATTCTGGGAATCTTTGAGGGAATGATAGGAGCAAAGTCTTTACATCTTTTCTGACAAGATCTGTCATGGCCTGCATCCAGTGAAATTCTTGAGCGTGACTTGTTGATTTGGGATAGGTCCTGAGTCTCCAGACTTCGATGAATGAATGGATCAGACAGACTGATCTTTCTGTTACTTATTAAAGTCTGTCTCGGTCCTCCTGCATCATGACAGTCAGGTAATAATTGCTTAATACTGTTTAAATCAGGCTGAATTTGTTGAGTGATGCTGTCTGTTATACTCACATTGCTGGTTGAGGTAGTATTGTTTAGTCCCATCACGCTCTCTTTTGAAAGTTGCGGTTTTTCACTCTCTAGTTGTCTGACTGAAATATGAGAGCCTTCCCCCGCTTTACTGAACGTTGACTCCTCTTCTTCAGTAATTTCATTATCAGATGTAGGTTCCAGTTGAGCCAAATCACTCTTTGGCTCATCTGTACATTCTTTGTATACACATCCTTCACTTTGTATCTTTTCCAAGTCATTTGCAGGTATCTTTTCAGCTTCATCTTCTTTACATTCCATCAGACGGGACTCCTGGCAAACAGTGTCCTCAGAAACACAGTTATTTTTGTGCTTACGGTGAACGGATTCAGACGCCAGCTTCATTCCAATACTGCAATCTAGTTTGGAAGCACTGCTATTTGCCTGGCCACCTTCGCCACTGTTGTATCCCTCTTGGTCCGTATTGTCAGTGCCAAACAGTTCAGGAGATGCATAGTCCATGTCATCTTGAGAAAGCACAGCCACCAAGTTCTCCCTGCTCAGGAAAGCTTTCACTGCCTCTTCTATGCAGAGCAAAATGCCATCCCAATCTTTGAACTCTATTAGAGTTTTGGCAGGCTCAAGGCAAATGTCATACTCTGAGTAAGAGCATTTGATATTGATGATGTACACTCCATGCTGCTCTCGGCTTCGCTTGTGCTTTGGACTCCTGCTGACAAATTGCCCATCTGGACTGTCATTCTTCTGATTTGAGCTGCTCAGTCTGCGTAGGAGGAAATTCAACAGCTTGTGTATCCGTGTTTTCAGCAGCAGTCTGTCATTTACATACAGGAACTGTAAGCAGTTGTTGTAATGGCCCTCTCTGCCAATGTAACCAGTCACTTCAAACTGTCCACATGTGTGGCCAATTTCCCCCAATTTCTGTGCTCGCCCAAGGCTGTGTATCTGAACAAACCTGTGGTAAGTGCTTTTGGCTTTGGGAAGCTGCACCATCATGGCTTCCGTGCAGTCATTTTTCAGGGTGAAAGACACAGAGGGATGCATCAGAGAAATAGCCTCCAGTCTTTGTCTGATCCTCTCACCCTCCAGGACAGCATCCATCCTCTTCCTCCGGACTGGCATGTTGTGGAAGAAGTTACAAATGACAACAGTTGTCCCTGCAGAGGGTCGAGTCGTCTCTGCCTCGAAGACATCCAAGCCTTTGCCGTTCTTGAAAACTTTCACGTGTGTTTTCACCGACGATGTTGTCCGGGATGAGATTTCAACAAGTGTGGCTAAAGAAACTATACTCGCCAAGGCTTCTCCTCGAAAACCATACCACCGGAGGTTGTCCAGGTCTTCAATCGAGTTACATTTGCTCGTGTAGTATCGGTTTCCCACACAGTCCACGTCCTCGGCGCCCATCCCAGCGCCGTTGTCGATCACCTGAACCTTGAACGCCTCCATGTCCACCCTGACACCCACACAGGTCGCCCCGGCATCGATGCTGTTCAGGACGAGCTCCTCTACGCACTGTTGAAGGGACGGGATGGCGACACCGGAGCGAAGTTTCCCCTGAACCTCTTTGGGCAAACACTTAATCATGGTGTTCACTAAATTCAGTTCTCCTTGTATGTTTAGTCTCTTACCTGTCCCGACCTACTGCAAAGTAATAAGGTAAGTAGACAGCTGTCTGTTGCTACCTAACGTCCAATAGCATTAGCTTAACGCTAGCTAGTTCCATGAGTTCCAACGATAACGTTTTGCCTGTGACATATTAAAAAACCTCGGGTTTAACAATTCAATAAATTAGCTTATATAATTAAGAATAGAAAAACGTGCTAAAACAAACTCGGCTACTGTTTACAGTCAACGTGAAACAGAAAAAAAAAAGATGAACGTAGCCGCTAACATCCACAGCTAATAGTGCCATCTTCTGGTGTGAAGGACCTCGTCTCCGTTTTCCTTTAGTCATCGGAAAATTGCAGTCGGCTTTTAATTTACATCCCGCCACCTACTGTACGAAAGTGTCCTATCTCGTGTTTATGGGCGGACAAGGTTTTGTATTTTATGAACGGACATTTTATTATCCTTGTTTTTCCAAGTTAAATTTTGTTCAGTTAAGTATAGGTAAAATCTCACCTAATTCCTGGAGCCTAGCAAGTTTTCTCTTCTTCGCTCTTAATCTTTTGCGACTCTATTTATCACCCATCTTACATTTTGTCTGTAAGTGCTACTCTTTCATTCCTAAAAATAAAAAGTCAGTATATCCATTTACACCACACTTTTCTCTATTAAATGTTTCCTTTCAGAGGTGTATAGCTGTTAATTTTATATGCCAGCCTTGGTCTTGTGAATATTACTTCTTCTTTTCTTCCTCTCCCTCTAAACCTCTTTTTAAGTATAGCTTGTCAAGCTTGTAAAATCATCAACCCAGCAGACATTTTACACAGCAGACTATAAGCACGTGTGTTACTAATAACATTAACAATGGCTCTGTTGTATTTAAGTGTCCAAGTAAGACAAGACAGTGTGACAGTTGAGCCAGCATGCACAATGAAGGAACATGAAGCTGAAGTCGCTGAATAAAATTCAGCCATCGTCAGTTTTATTATTCACACCGGGGATTTTCCTGCAGTTTCATGTCAAAATGTCTTCTGGCAAAAAAAAGGCCTGTTAATGCAACAAACAAATCAGCTGACACAACTGGTATTTATTAGCTGTTCCTTTCACCTCTGCTTCACATTATAGCTTCAAACTAAAACCAAAAGTCTGAAAGAGAAAATATGCCTTTGTCTCTTCTTGCATTCACTCTAATCTTATAAATCTAGATTTTTTTTTTCTTTTAATCGGATCAGTTTCATCAATGTCACCAGACCATTCTGTGCCAGCACCCAGCAAAACTGTTGATCTATGACAGCTCTTTGTGATTCCTGCAGTGACATGACCGTTTCAATTGTCTTTTGAAAATATGCTGCTAAGAAGCTGGACACAGTTTATTTGGGGGACACTTGGTCTTCACAAGTATTTCTGTAATGGATCAAATGAACAGAAACTGAGATGAACTGATTCTACATCTTCTTGAAGTGTTTCTCCACAGTCATCTGCAGAGCTCAGTCCTTGCCAAACGAGGATAGCAGCATTCTGGTGAGTATTTAGTCGTTCTTCAGGCTCCCTTCAGACTCCTTCAGTCAGTTGAAGACAGTTGTGACAGATTTCAAGGTCATACCATTGCCCGTTTTCTCAGCAGGATGTTTGATGGACTATGGAATGTTTGCAAATATCCACTTCTAACAGATTTAAAGTCTCGGATAAATTATGTGGTCGCCTCCCTTAACCACTCAGTCAAGTTCTTCTAAATGCTCTTTTCTAGGTCCCGGACAAGCTTTTCTGCGTTACAGCTGATATAGCCTTTTAAAATTAATCAAATATAATATTGCTGTTACTACAATAAATATTCAAACAACGTGAAGCCTACTGAAAGGAACTTTCCATTTATTATTCCCATTTATCCATTGTAATTCCATATATTGTAGATGTTAAGGAGACCTAACATACAAACATATTTTCAACTCATTATATGAGCCACATTATAACCAATAAAAAGACTAAATAAATACCACATCTGCTTTTAAGTTAATATTACATGCACAATCTATGGATTATTTTATTTTACAATGTTAAAAGATGAGTGTTCTAGGCTGTCAACTATTTTCTCATTCTTGAAGTCCGCCTTAGTTATTTGTGACTTGGGGCTCCCAGTGGATTTCAGCCATTCTTGCATTTCTTTCACCTTGCTGTGTGGTCCTTGTAGCTGTCCCTGAACAGTTCCTGCGCCTGTGTTTTGGACCCACCCAACCAGGCCAAGCTTCTTCCCCTCTGCCTAGAAAATGAAACAGATATTAATGATGGAGAATATGGCTGGGAAAAGATTAGATGTGATTTCATAGGAGTAAAAAAAGCTGTGCAGAAATGATTGAGTACTAGTTAAGAGTCAGATCTCATGGCACTAATGGACAGAATTCTCATCGTTACCTAATAGGGATGGTCAGATCAATCCCCAAAGCATCAATACTACCAATACCAAGCCTTGTATTGAGTATCAATACTAGCATCAATAGGATCCATTCCATAAAAAACATCCATTTATTCTTAGATCATGTTCTTGCCACATGGACACTCTTCTTAACACTGCACTCTCTGCTGCTACTGTGTTCAGTGATCACCTCATTAGTTTAGAAAATTAACACAATAAGTATTTGTTATTTATTAAAAGCTGTCTGGTATTTTAAAAGGCACGTGATTAAGAAATTAACAGAATAGTTAAAAGAAATGCATAATGTTGGGCAAATCATTCAGTAGTAATTTAATTACACTAAGAATTAGCCTGTTTATGATGAATGCATCTCATAAATCATGATACGTCTCTCCCTATATGTATTAAATTAGCTTCTTTAAAAAAAAAAAAAAAAAATCAAAGATCAATATAGGCATTTATATCAGTGATTCTGGCCTTGGTATTATTTGATATCTGATCGCTCATCCCTATTGTGCAACACAAAGGAAAAAAATGGATGTGTTAAAGCTAAAAGACTTTTAACATTAAAAGGTAATTCCTGACCTTGAACATAGTAGTTATTTTAAAAAAAAAACTCAAGGTCAACTTCCTATGTTTTTACAAAGCTTTCAACCGATTCTCACGGTGTTCACCGTTAAGAATTTAATTTACTGATGAAAACACAGGAATAACCTAGGTAAAAGGACCTTGAGTTGCGGTTTTTTTTAAGTGACTATCAAGGCCAGACTGAGCTTACGAAAGCTAGTTCGACACTTACTTGAGTGTATTTCCGAAAAAATACACCCTGCACTCTTCCAAAAATTTCATAATCCACTGAAATTAAGTCTTCATTGGACATAGTGGACCTAGAAAAGGAGAAACAGGACAGTACTTGAGTGCTGTGTAATCTGTATGAGTTAGGAACCCATCATGCAGGTGCTACATTACAGCTACAAGCTATGCTAACACTATTAATTTGTGTTCAAACCATTTGGATCCTAGATAATGCATGGTTTAGCTTCATATTCAAACTGTATGAATATAAAATAGGCCACTGTCTGTAATATAATTACCTAAATCTTTTTGGGAAGCCGCGAGATGACCATCCAGCTCCGACAGATCTCCGTTTGAAAACATACGGGACTCTGCCTCAGGAAGTGAGGTTTGACTGACCAATCGGAGAACACCAGAGCCAGTTGGTTTCTAGGTAACGAATGTAATCGTTGGGAAAAGGAGGCGCAACGGCTGCTCTCCGATTTTCAGCTAAACTCGATGTTACATTTAATTTGAACGGCACACAAAAGTCAGTAAGTTTTTGATTTTAGGGATTTTAGGTCAGTTACAAATTGAGTACTTACACTGGTAAGTAGAAAGCAGCCTCGCTACATTTTTTTCCCTTGACATTGACTTCTTTCATTTGGCTAGCAAATCCAAAGAAAACAAGAAAATTCGTATCGTGTTTTGTTAAAATATTGTACTACAGATGTTTCTATCTACTTGTCCTTTTCTATTTATGCTATTCATGGAATAAGTCGCCTATGGACTCGACTAAAAAAATTTGCATGAAGATCCACTTACTCACCTGTTCTATGGTTTCCACCATAAAACATGGTCTTCATAAAATGAGCAAATGAACTAAGCTCATTTGTCACAGAACTATAGATATTTAAAGTCTCCAATACTCTGAGCACATCTCGTCCATGTTGGCTTAAAACGTGAGCGTGACTGGTCATTCTTAACTTTCTTAACAGCAGTTAAAAAAACAATCTTCACTCAAGGTCAACTTACTTGCATGTTCTGAAGCTTTTGACTGTTTCACATGGTCTTCCTCATCAGCAGACCTTAGCTGCTGATTACTTTTAAGCCAACGTGGATGAAAAATCCCAAAAGTTCTCAGAATGAGCAAATGTTATCCGCTAATGAAGACTGTGTACAGTTTGATCGAAAGCTCCAGAACAAGCCAGTATGTAAACCTAAAGTTTTTTTTTTGTTTTTTTTTTTGGTCAATTGCTGTTTTCAAGGCCAAGAATGAAGAGTCAACTTGAACCTAAGCACTTGTGCCATGACATTTTTAATTTCTATCACATGCCTTTACAGTTTTTATCTTATTAGGCTGCTTTTTCTGTATCTGCTCTGACTTCAATTTTAGACTAGAGACTAATTACACTGACTGAATTGCTTGGGTAAATTGAGACTGACTTGGGACACCTTTGTTCTTATTTGATACAAATACTCACACACCTGAGAAACCACCAAAGCCTTACACTGTTTTTTCCCTGTTCCCTTTCTCTCTTAATCCTGCTTTATTGATCTGCTTTTTTTCCCCCTAGAAATTATACAGGAAAAAACCCTCAGCGGCTGATGGGGAGGGCTCAGCTGTTTTTTGCAAAGATCTATGGAACAACAGGTCAACCTCAAAGACATGGCTTTTTGCAGCAGATGAAAACATGAGCACATACACAAGAAGAAGAATTGGCCCTCAAGGGCAGGACAACATTGCAGGACAAAGACAAGGCAATGTCTATACTCAAGCACAACATGGTGTTGTACCTGGTTGGAGAGCAGATGGAGTAGATCCCCCATTTCCAAACAAGCCTGTTAGCCACAGACGACCTCTCAACCCCAGGACACAAGACTCACTTGATCTGTATGATTTTGAAAAAATCACTATTACAAAACAACCAAGAGGCTCTTTCTTGCCCCGTGAACATCATTTAAATGGCATTAGAGAAACCTCTGGACCCCAGCATCAAAGAAAAGACTCACACAGACTGCCCTGTGGAGAACTACAGATGGCCAGAGCAATTCATGCAAAAGAGCTCATTCTACAGGAGAAGCTGTGGAAAGTTGAGGAAAAAATAAGACAAAAGATCCAGAGGGATAGTGTTGAAGCTGCTGCAGGTAACGATGAGATGAAGAGTGAGGAGGGGAGACACGACAAGGGACGAGGAGAGACGAGAAAAGCTCAGACAAAAACTAGGCTTTCTGAGCAGCCCAGGAGAGAAGCAGTGAGAAGCACAGAAATGTCAATGCAGGAAGGAAGACCAGAGGATGTTAAACAGCTTAGGAGGAATCAAAATCAGAGGAATGAGGACAGAATGAAGTATACACATGAAGAAGAGGGGGGTGGATGGAAAAGAAGGGAAATAAAAGTTGCAGAGTGCACCCAGTCAAAAAGAAAAGGAAATAAAGGAACTCATAACATCACAGTAAATAAGCAGAAAGTGAGTGGAGAGCCGAACAAATCAAGATGGGGGAGTGTGAAAGAGCATGCCAGAAAAACAGGGGATGAAAAAGATCATCACATTTGGGGAGAAGCAGGTATGAGGCCACAGGATGGAATAGAGAAAGCAAAAGAAAGGGAACAAAATAATACATCTACAGGCAATAGAGGTGGGACAAGAGAAAAGAAATATAGGGAAAGAACATGGAAGGACTTGCACTGTTCATATGATGAACAAGACATGCCTCAAATAAGTCAACAGAAAACTGCTCATAGACTGCCAAAAGAAAACCACAGAGGTGCAGAACGTAAAATATCTGTGGAATCATCTCTCCCACCAGTTTCTATCCCCTCTCATTCCAGCAGACTACAGAAGGGGGAGCTGGGACTCATGGATAGCACAGACGCCAGCTTCCAGCTTCTTCCTTGCAGAATCTGCAACAGAAAGTTTGCAAGTGAAAGGTTAGAAAGGCATGTCCAAATCTGCAAAAAGGTGAACCAATCACATCGTCAAGTCTTCAACTCCTATGTTAATAGGACCAAAGGATCTGCCATAGAGGAGTTCTGGAAAACCCACAGCAGAAGCAAGACTCCAGAGGTAGGCTAGTAACATTTATACCTCTTTAAAGGGTCGCCTTACCAATTCATCATGACATCATAGTGATGGCAAGCAATATCACCAGGGTTATCTTTGGCTTGGAGCCTACATATTTGTAACAGTCTGAGTTACAAACTGGGTGTGTAGGGTTTGTAAGGAATGTACAAGGCGAGTAATGAAAAGATCCTGTTGTTTGCTTTATGGGAAATGTAGGATTCAGTTATTTTTTTTCTCCCAATTCCCAGCTTTATGGGAATTTAACACACAACTGATTATTTTTACATGGGTATTTACTGTTTTTCAGTATTTGATGGTATTTGATGTCTTTTATTCAGACTTTACAGAAAAAGAACCAAAGACAGAACCACAAGGCAAAAACAAAGAATGTGCAGCGAGTGCAGCAGGGGCGACTCCCAGCTGGAATCTCACAGCCAAAACGGTCCAAGTGAGCCAACCCGAATGTACCCAGATGCTTTGGCCCTGGACCAGTTGAACAACAAATCCTCAGGTGTCAGCACATCAAGTCACCCATCACCATCTTGTTATTGTCAATACAACCTCTAAATTGTTTGATTTTATCCCTGAATAAAGTTTTGTTACAGATAGGTTTGGCTCTTTACAAGGATAGCACGTCAATATCAGCAAATAGAAATGGCTACAGTATATTGTAGCTTACACCGTGTGATATATTAGCTATACACATGTAACACAAGATAGCTGTTAGTTTTATTTATGGCTTTTACACAAAGCGGGAAGCAACAGTGTGACTGTGAGAGAAGGAGTGCTTGTTTATACAACTGTTACATCTCCACAATATTTGGTAAACTGTTGAAAAAAGTAAACCATATTTTAAATTCTGTCAACACATTGTATTAAAAAAAAAAAAAAAATCAACTACAAGGCACAGCATTGTCATATTTGCTCTAATTTTGGTTTCAATAGCTTGTAAGGTACTCTGACTATATTTAACATTGCATTTTACTGCATGAAAACACTGCCAGTGTTACACTGGTGAAATCCTGACAGTTCACTGACCACAACTTAACAGCTTGTAAGCTATGAGAAAGGGTTTTACACATATATTCTTTATAACACACACAATAAACAAAACCAACGGATCTCAAAACAAAAACAAAAAATTGGATATTTGCTTTCACAAATGATGCATTATTCCCCCAAACATATCAGAAAGTACCAAAGACAGATAAAATGGTTAAAAAATGCAAAAAGAAAAAACAGAGCTGCAAGGTCAGCTATATTATAAATGCTTTGAAGACCACGTTTTCCACATTCTGAGAAAACTGTTCAAGTGTTCATACTTATCACAAAGGAGATAGACCTAATTGTGCTGTGCCAACAAGAATTCAAAAGTCAAAAAAGGCAATAAGAAAAGGTAACCTACTTGTTAAAAAATGTATCAGTAGTTTCGTGTTTCACACAAATGCTCTTTATATGACAATAAAACATGCAAATTTAAAAACTATATATTTGCATGAGATAATTAGAATATGTTTGTAGTAGCTAACGTGTCTTATAAACATTACACAAAGTTTTACAGGCTATACTGTTTTTGGCACTATAACCATTTAAGAATAACAGATGAAATTAAAATAATGATCAGTAAAGTTATATTTAAGAAAGCTATGTTTTCACATTAGAAGACTGTGCCAACAAAAAGTATGGACAACATACAGGCTGCCAATCTGAACAGTTGAAAAAAAAAAAGAAAGAATCCTTAACTTTAGGAAAGGGTTTCCTATTTGCATGAGCTGGTCTTACCTGTTTCGTGATGAGTACTAATATCTGACGCACTAAGGACTGAAGCCTCAATGCTGACATCAGTAAAAGGCAACAATAATACCACCAACACATGGACTTAACATTCACATTGCACAGTAACACTGTGATCAGATTGTCTCTCGCAGGTGTCAAGGTCCGATGCTTCATGTTGAATCCAGCCAACATTTTAGTCTTTGGAGAAACTAGCTAGATCACTGCACCCAGGTTAACGCAAGTGTGCATATGAGAGTGTGCAAGGTATTATACAGTATTACATATGCAGTAAAATGTAATCATGCAACTTAAGCGCTCTGCCAAACATGTATACTGTAACGTAACCATTGTGGATGGGCATGAGGATGCGCTCTCTACTGCACCTCTAACCGAGCCTTCACTTCCCCCCTAACCGTCCTGTTTAATTCAATATGTGCTTTGAGTTGTGACACTTCTCCCATAATCTGGAATTCTGCAGGTTGAGGCTCACACATTGGCCCCTGCAGATCTGCTCCCATGGTTTGTGAATCCGCCTCCTCTTCCTCCATCCCCAGGCATACGATCAGAGTGATGGTTTCCGTTACTGTCACATCCTGCTTCCCGTAGCACTGAACAATTAATTGCCGCCCAAAGCCTCTCGTTCTCCTTCTGCTGCTCAGTGACCTAGGGACGGCAAGAACATAAGGTTACGCTGTTACTTATGCATGTGGATCAAATTTGGCTCTGAAGCGGGAGAAAAATGTCTCACCTGCTTCTCGAGCATCTGGATCCTCATCTCTTGACGAGCGATTGTCTCTCGAAGCTGCAAAAATATACTTTTCGGTTAAATACTGTTGCGATGCGAAGTTTTCATTAGTTTGTGATTTGCACTGTGTAAATTTGATACCTGTGTGACCTCACTGCTAGCATTGCAGCATACACCCGATTCTCCTTTTTTGCAGACGTGAGCATCCCCCAGTCCATTGACAGTATCACAGCTCATTCGTTTAGTCTGTGGAGACAACCGGAGAGGAATAAGTCCGGAGTGGACATGAACAGCGGTAATGTGAAATTTTGGAATTTTTTTATTTGGAGTACATAATTAAAGTCTAGATCAGTGCAGACAACAGCTATGTCGGCATTACCGATAGGTCTTTTTTACTGCTGACTGCTGCTGCTGCAGCCTTCAGCTCTTTCAGCTCGTCATAAGGTAAAGTGATGCTCTCGGAGAAAGACGAGAGCTGGTCAGGAGTGGTTGGCTCAGAGTCTTCCGGCATTGGGATGAACTCTGCGTCCTCAAGCTCCTGTTGGACGAGAACCTTGCTGAATTAGAACACTGGGAGTCTCCATTCAGATGCTTTCATCTTATCATTCAAACAAAAGATACTTTATTCCTTGATGCTTTCATGATAACAAACCTTTCTAAGCCAGAGAGGGCACGAGCTGTCCCCAGTCTGATTTGCCATTGACATAATTGGGGTCTCCATGAGGCACTCCTCTGTATTAACCTCCAGTGTACCCCCAAGACCCCTGTCACGACACATCGTCTCCGCACCAGGCTCTATGTCGAGATCAACTGTGGATGTAGACACCTCCTGGCCCAGTCCTTTATTCATACAGACAGTGATAACACACACAAACAATGCAGACTTGAAAACTTAGACTTGTTCTTCTGGCAAAGAAAATGAATCAATACACAAATCAGTGACCGAAGAAAAGCATTTACCACTACCGATTGATACTCCACTGCTGTTAGAGCGAATAGTTTTGGAGTTGAGCACTTTCTCTGCAAAGAAGAAAATGTGTTTATTAGACGGCTGGCTGCTTGCCCCAGTATACTGTGCAGTGGTTAGGTTCTGATTACTAACCCATTATGATAATTGTATGCCAGCCACGGCAAGAGAGGTCAGGTACATGATGGAGAGAACCAAATATGGGCCTTGGCATGGCGGGGCAAACCTCTGAACCAAATCCCTTATCAGGGGGCATCCCAAGTCGCCCGTTTCCTGCATTTCCCCACGCAAAGATGTGATTGTCTGAAAGGAGAAAAAAAAAAAAAAAGATAATGAAAAACGCACAGGACAAAAAGTCTGCAGTGTTCTCTTCCAGGGAGAAATTGAATTGTCACGCAATCAGAAAAAATTATAGATATTATTGCCATAGATGCACTGCAGCACTGTATGTGTTCTTACCCTCAGTGGCTGCAATGGTGAAGCCATCTCCACATGACACTTTAGTCACTGTCTTTCCTCCAAAGGGCCCAACAAGGAGTTGGACACCCTGGTGTTTCTTGAAGTCTTTCACACCCAGCTGTCCGTACTTGTTGCAACCAAAGGTGATCAGACGACCACGTTCTGTAAAGCCAGAAATCTTATCAAATAACATTGCTTTGAAATGGGGACAATTTGCAAGAGAAATATCAGCTTGATTTTACAGTACCGTCAATTGCAGCTGTATGGGTCTTCCCTGGAGCTATGACCTGGATCGTGAACCGCGACAGCTGCTTTACCAAGGTCAGTGTGGTGATGTACGGGATCCCCTGGTAACCCTGCTGTGGTGTACAGGAAAACGAACATATAAACATGGCTCCATCACCCAAAGTTGCTAAATTAATACAGTCCTTTAAGTATAACCCAGCACCTCTCCGGGGTGGTTTTTGAGACCGGAGATTCCCTGGTTCAGACCCAGCTTGTTGTATTCATTGTTTCCACATGCTAAGACTTTGCCATTTTCTGTCAAATAAAAGGTTCCATCACTGCCACATGACACCGAGGAGATGATGGCACCTTTAGGGATCTCCACCTGTGAAAACCAGAAAACGGGCAGTACTTAAGATTATTTTATCATATTGCTTGAAACACTTTGTATCTAACTAGCTCCTGTAAGGCTTTAGGACCAGAACAGGGGACAAAGTCTTACTTGCATCGGAGAAGAGAAGTCATCCTCACATTCCAGGCCGAGACGCCCTGCAGCAGGAAAATAGAGCAATTTTGACAAGGAACACTTAACATGACTATGTTAAAAGGGCCACTGTCTCCACCTGCTGGCTACAGTTATAACAGCAAAAACAACCTGACAGACGCTTAATGACATCAGCTCAAAACAGCACTATATAGAGCAACTCTATGTACCATACTCTCCGCATCCCCAGGAGTAGATTTCCCCACTCTGAGTCAGGATCACCACGTGGTTGTCCCCACACGAAACCTGACGGACGGGCCGCTCCTCAAAAAACTCCAAAAGCACTGGCTCCAAAATCTCAACTCCGAGCTCGCCCTCCACTCCAATGCAGCCGTAATAGTCTGACCCAAACATGTACATCTGGTCCTCATCTGCAAAGGCAGCGGCAGCAGCGTGTTCATTAGAAGAAATGTGACTTAAATTTCTTCCACCTGAAGTTCCGGTTTTCACAGGAAGCTTTCTTCACTCACCGGTGATACAGGCAGTGAAGTCAGCCCCACATGCCACCTGTCGGATGGCCTTCCCCTGAAGCTTCTCCACCCTCTTTGGCTGCCGGTAGGAGGCCTGGTCTCCATGCCCCAGCTGGCCCACCATCTTGGCTCCGCCTTGGACATTCTGGACAGAAAGTTGAGAAAGTTTCTTGTAGTGATGCAAAACTAGATTCATTGTATCTGTCCCAGAGTGATATATAAATACTCACAGCCCAAGTGTACAGCTCCTTCTCCACTGTAACCACTGCGAAGTGACTCTCTCCCGCACACACATGTTGGGCACTGCTGCCACCTTTAAATGTGTCCAGTTTCTGGGGGGTGAACTTCCCTCCCCCCCAGAAGTACACCTCCCTCGAGCGGGTGGTCACCACGGCAACAGGGGTTTCAGTAACTGTACTCAACCTGTGATACGGCCAGGACAACAAATCAGATATATACTACAAAGTCATACTTAAGGGACAACAGATTACAGGCTTTTACAAAGGAGAATATTAAACAAGTGTTAACGACTCACTTGGGTTTCTTCATTGCTGAATTCAGCAGGGCAACTCGCTCTTCATGCTCCCTAACAGAGAATGAAGTTGTCATGGGTGTTTTTACTGTAAATTCATTGCATCCAACAGAATCTAAAATATTTGCTTCATAAGGAAATTTAAAAAAAAAAACAACACTATTTTCCTTTCAACTAACTTACTGTCGGCAGCAAGAGATGAACGGCTGGTCGAGAATCTGCCAAGCTGTAGGCCTCTTTGCAGGATCCTGCGACACAAAAAGAACCCAGGAACTTAACATTGATATCCTTCACAGAGGCCAGCTTTTTGTTAAGCATGCTGTATTATCTCTGGCATCAAACCTTATGTTGTGTAATTATTAGAAACAACACCCTCCTCTGATTTTTCCCCCCTCACTCACTTGATCAAGGCACTCATACACCAGCTTGATCAATGCAGACGAATAAACATCTGAGTTCACTTCCATCGTCCAGTTGCCCTGGACTATTTTCACACAGAGGTTCAGAGGGTTCTGTATGGACACAGACAGAATTAATTCATTCTAGGGAAATAAATCCAATTTTCTGATTAATGCAAATAATTAAAACTATTTCTAGCAAACCTACCGTTGCGTCAAACGTTCTTGTAAGAGTTAAGACTTCAAAAAGTACACAACCCATGGCCCAGATGTCTGATTTAAAGTTGTACTTTGCTCCCTGGCACAATTCAGGTGACATGTAATAGGGAGTCCCCACACACTGGATTTACAGAGGAAGAAAAAGTGCAAAAAGAAGATCATTAGCATATATATCTCGAGCTGATGCAGAGGGAGCTATGCTATGTAACTGTGTAGTGCTCTACCTCAAATAATGAGTATTTGCAAAGTAAATTTGCAGTCAGTGATTAGCCCCAGCCTCGTACAGTCTGATCTACTCTACCATCTGGATTCACATCGAACAACCAGAGTATCCAAGGTGATGACAGAATATTAACTGTACACACCCACTGTTAACTTGTAAGATATGTGTTTCCGTCTCACTGTGTTGGCTGTGATGAACTAAACAACAATTATACCTCAGTTTCAAAGTTTCAAACCATGCTTTTCTCTGGATTTATACCGACTGTGCCGCCACACATAATGAGGCAGCACCTGAAAAGCAAGGGCATGCGCAAACTCAGGAACCACATTACCACTACAGCAAAAGAGCCGATAGATTGGAAGAGAGTATTTAACCACTGTGTAACATTCAGGTAACAGTCGCTAAATCACAGCCTCCTGGTTTAAGATGTTGGGGGGGGAAAAAAAAAAAAAAATCACAACTTACAGTCTCTGCCATCGAAAACTCAGAGTCTAGCTTCTTTGCGAGGCCATAGTCGCCCAGCTTAATGAGGTCAGTCTTGGTCAGGAAAATGTTCAGAGTTTTGATATCTCTGCAAGAAAAACAAAACGGTTCCATTACAAAAAAAGACCATTGTTAGAAACAAAACAGAAAGTCATGTGACCTACCTTCAATATGGCCATAAAAATGGGCTGAACATCTAACCTGTGTAATATCCCAGCCTTGTGAATGTAGGCCACTGCTGAGGCAATTTGGTACAGGTACCATATGACCACCTAAAGGAACATGTTAAATGTGAGGGTATGATAGTCTGTTGTGCATGTAATAAAAGGCCTGCAATGTCGCACTCATACCTCTTCAGTGAAAAGTTTCCCCTTCCGTTGGTTGATTTTATCATACAGATTTCCTCCTGTGACGACAAGGCCATTTATCATTCTGTCGCTGCTGAACGGCATTCAAACTAATCTCGATCAAATCTTCAGGGTGGACACCGCATTTTCTTACCATTGCAATACTCCAACTCGATGAGCAGAGTGTTTTTATCCATGAAGTGATTGAAGTAGGCTATGATGTTGTTGTGCTCCAGGATGGAGAGGATGCTGATTTCGTTCATGACATCTCTGCGCTCCTTTTCGGAGAGTGAGTTCAGGTCCACCTCCTTCCATACCACCAGAGAGTTGTCCTAGGGGGAAGCCAGAGGGGACATCTCATTGAGTAATACTAGTGAGAGTCCAAAAAGAGGGTATCCCAGATGACAGAAAGCATACGATTATGTTTCTCTACTGTTATATCTACCTGCTTACAGGATAGACAGACAAGGAAAATCTTCTTTGGCGATATATAATTAGTTCCGAATACATTTTCCTGGAGGAAGGGGTGGTGTGATAAGGTCTGCAAAGCCCTACACTGCAGTGTGTGTGGGTTAAGGAGCAAGGCATGGGAGAGCCATTTATCTTGTTCGTACCCAAGAATTTCTCACAGGGGTATGGAAACAGAGGAACAGTGAGCAATTCAGTTAGCCAGACACATACGGTAACAGTCAATCACAATAGCCCATGCAGAAAAAAAGATGGGGCACTATTGAGTAGACGTTTCTGATATGTGTAATGAGGGTGTTTTCAAGGTAAGCAGGGGTTCTCATCATTTTTGGATGAAGACCACATGTTCCCCATGCCATGTTGTTGTTGTTGTTGTTGTTACAGTGAGGATAAAGGTCTTCACCTAAGGGTTTCAACAACAAAGTGTGCATGGAGGAGACTGGCTGTTCCGTGGCATAATGTCTATACCCTGCCTTTTAAACAACAGACAACTGTGCTGGGACTGCAGCCCCACTTACCTCTGTTCTTCTGTACAGAGTTGCTTCACCAAACGCCCCTCTCCCGAGGATCCGGATAGGAATGTAATGCAGCTTTTCCTCTTCGCCATTAAATGTGCCCGACGCCGATCGCTCATTAACCACGGACCCGCCGCCCAAATCAGAATTTAGCGAGTCGAAATGTCTCTCATAGTCCTGTAGTGACATTTCTGTTTAGGGACTTGTTAGCCAGTGGCAGTGATGGAAATAACCCGACCAGGCCTAACGACGGCTCTTTCTGAAAGACTGCTACAAGACCATGCAGACGTCTAACATGTTACCCGTGTCGGCCGGAAAAAAGGCCTGTCTAGGTGCGAGTAATAACTAGCTCCCTCACGGCCACTTAAAACATAAAATGTGAGAAAAGTACAACGCAGCAAAATGCGTGCAACTACAGTAGTTGCACCAGTGTCAAGTCCAACACGGCAACAGTCAGGACGTTAAGCCAACTTGTTTTAATTTTCAGAGTAAAACGCCTACCTGCGGGCGTGTTGTGGCGTATTTTACGATGAAATCCAGGAGTGCGCGTTTCCGGTAATGTTTAGCCGCCCGTTCTGCTTGACTTGGATAACAGGAACTAGAGGAAAGTACAGCGCCGCCTGTCACACTAAAATCCTGAACTGCGATGGAAATGTCACCCCACTAAAAACGGGTCGAGTAAGTCTGCCTAACAAATACACAACTACACGACTGCGTGAAGTTGGTTGGACTGGTCTGACACTCTACTAAGAGGCGACAACAGTGAAAAAAAAATTGTCCATCCTTTCCTGGCGCTCTGACCCGGAACCTGTCAAATTAAACTGTCTCCTTGCCTGGAGGCTTTGCATGTAATATGTGTGCATTATTACAGCGAGTATAAATTAAAATAATGGCAATTTAAGTACCATACATATAGCCGTCCACATTCATTTCAAAGTTTTAGTCCACAGTTTTTAACGTCAAACCAAATTTTCAGGACTGATGTGTTTCAGTGTGACACTAATTTTACTGATGCTATGACAATTCAAACGTCTTTACCATAGGGGTTTGTAATGTGGGTAAAATCCTGTCACGCTATGAATAATTTCATATTTAGATATCAATATATATTATTATATATATGGAATTTTTTGGAAAATCAATTGAATAACTCTTAATAGATAAGATAACTAGATAGGAATATATGATTTTAGCTGGTCCATCAAATTAAATATCTGACAAAGCAGGGCACCAAGGTATTACAATACTACAAAAAAATATATGTATATAAAAATCCAATATCGTCATAAAGCTGTTCTGCTCATTGATTTAAAACATTGCCAACAATAGTCTTCTATCAGATATATTAAAGGGAGAGCTGCCATACGTGACTATGGCTTTATTTTAAAGCAGCACACGCAGCAGGGGGGATTCCATTAAAAATCTGCCACAACCTGATCACAAATCACAAATCAGGCTTCTAGATGTACAGCAGTTCACATCACCTATATAGATCTTTGCCCCATGTGGACGGCACGTTAGAGACCACCAGAGCAAACTCTGTGAATCAGTGTGAACCAGATCGTGTCACAGGATTTTCCCCCTTATGTCCATCAGTAGGCCTTTCCTTATGACCTTAAAATAACAGAGTGTCAAAGATTTTAAGGAGAAACTTTCAAATAAAGTTACAGTTATGTAATATTGACGGAGCAGCCACCTCACACAGAACCTTGAGGCGGATGGGCTACAACAGCAGAAGACCATGTCAGGTCCCACTCCTCTCAGCCAAGAACAGAAATCTGTGCTGCAGTGGGCACAGGCTCACCAAAACTGGACAGCTGAAGACTGGAAAAACGTAGCCGGTGAGATGTATCTCGATTTCTGCTGAGGCACACAGATGGTAGGGTCAGAATTTGGCATTAACAGCGTGAATCCATGGACCCAACCTGCCTCATGTCAACAGTCCAGGAAGCTGGTGGTGGTGTAATGGTGTGGGAAAAGTTTCCTTGGCAACTTTGGGCCCCTTGTTACCAATCAATCACAGTTTGGACGCCACAGCCTATGTGTGTATTGTTGCTGACCATGTGCATCCCTTTATGGCCAGAAAATGGTTTCATGAACATGACAATGAGTTCAGTGTCCTTCAGTGGGCTGCCCAGTCACCAGATCTGAATCCAGTAGAACACCTTTGGGATGTGGTAGAGCAGGATATTTGCAGCATGAATGGGCAGCTGACAAATATGCAGAAATGAGGTGATGCAATCATGTCAACATGGAGTCTCAAAGGAAGGTTTCCAACATCTTTTGGAATCCAAAGGAGAGCAAAGGCAGCCCTACCCTGTATTAATATAGTGCTCCTAATGAAGTGCTCAGTTATCTTCCAGAAAAGGCCCCAGAACCCAAAGAAACATTGGAAACATCACTAAGTGCCTGCACCATTTCAGGTGCAGAAGTGTAATATACTCAGCTATACACAGCTATACCACCCACTACTTGGTAATGGACCTTTACGGCATGTCATTGGATGAAAGCTATGTTGCACCTGTTGGGTCAGCTAGAGGAACAGTAGCTAATTGCAGGAAAAAAAAACACCTGGATGTATTTCATCTTCTAACAGGGATCAGGGTGGAAAGACACCAGAGTACGAAGAGGTAACTGGTGTCAGGCAGTTTTTCAACTTGGCCAAGAATTTGGAGGATGCAGTAGTAGTGCTCAGCAAAACAGGATGCTCTAGAGTATGAAGACAGGATGGCATTTTTAAGCCTCCTGAAATGTTGTCTGCATCTGGATGCTGTATGGAGAGGGAGGATCTTAAAAACCGTTTTGTAATAATGGTTCACCTGGTAGTTGAAATGGAAACCAGCCCCTATGCAGACGCTGCTCTTCAGTTCATGACTGCTTCACTCCTGCATAATTTTAGACCAATTGGATGATTCTCTCGTCGACACTGAAATATGGGATGATGGTGGTTATTATTATGATGACTCCGATGACAGAGACTCTTTCAATCCACATCTCGTTGACAAAGATGATTTTGAGTCGGCCACCAGTGATGAAGATGATCTAGAGTCAGACCCCACGGCATTTTATTATGATTATTCAAACAGTGCTCTCACAACTGACTTGCAGAAAGAGCCATCTACTGCCAGTTGAATTTCAAACTATGTTTAAATTGTCTAAGTTGTGATTCTAAAGGTTTGCAGTGAACAAGAGTAATGTTGAAATAATCTGTACCTTGAGTGTGGTAGCAAGGTGTAATATGCACAACATTCACAGTAGCGCTATAGCAGTGATCAGCATCATTACTTTGTCCATGGGAAAATAATCTTCAACCTCGTGGTAGAGTTACAGTTTTATTATGGCCATTAAAAAGAACAGCTATCAGTTGATTTTCAGATGTCATGTGAAAGTCATTGAAGAACCAAAATAAGATTAAACTAAATTCTGTTTTGAAGAATTTTCTTTTGAATTTACTGAACAACATAAAGAATATTTGGGAAAGCAAGTATTTTTAACTGTGTTAAGCATACAATATTTACCAGCTATGCTAATAAGGCTAATTCAGATACCTCTATTGTTTGTGTTTGAAGAATCTTTTTTAGAAAGAAAGATTTAAAAAAAATCTCATCAGTTGCTAGGCAGACCTGCCTTTCATATTACATGATGTATTGGTAAAGAAACAACTGGCATGTTCTATGAAGCTGTTGATTTATTGATTTATTCTACACCCCCACAAAACAAGAAGGAGCTAGTTGCAAAAATAGCAAATGAAAAAAGATCAAATCACTGATTCACAATAAATATAAAGATTGTGGAGGTCAGATGAAGAATTACCAGTGTTAGTGATGTAGGTTACACACTCACCGAGCACTTTATTAGGAACACCATACTAATACTGGGTCTCCCTTTGCTCTGAAAACAGCCTTGGTTCTTCGTCACATTGATTCAACAAGATATTGGAGACATTCCTTTTAGACTCTGGTCCAGTTTCTGCATATTTCTCAGCTTCACATTCATGCTTAAATTTGTGTCCATGTCAAATCTAGAATAAGGTTCACTGGGGCTCACACTTTCCCTAC
Source organism: Xiphias gladius (assembly GCF_016859285.1). Taxonomy (NCBI): domain Eukaryota; kingdom Metazoa; phylum Chordata; class Actinopteri; order Istiophoriformes; family Xiphiidae; genus Xiphias; species Xiphias gladius. The sequence goes on from NC_053409.1 coordinate 12,310,775, forward strand.
TTAAACCTTCAGACAACTTACCCTCCTTAATCAGTTGCAATTTGTACTCTTCAAGTTCCAATTTGGTCTGCTTTGTTTTGAATATCTTATTTTTTTTTCAATTCTAGTTGTATTTCAAGTTCATTAGTAGTTTTTTGTTGCTCAAAGCTTATCATTGCATTAAGATAACAAGGTTGAATATCGTCCTCCTTTTTTAAGACAACAGCTTCCAACACATTTGCTTTCTAAATTGCTTTAAAGTTTCCATTCATATGTTTATGACTAATCTCAATATTAAAATGTTCTGCTATTTTCGAAAGCTCATCACTAGTGCACTGATTGAGAAAGTGATCAGAAGGAGCGAAGAAACTCATCCACCACAGAAGCCATTTAAGAAATCTTAACTTAAGGCCAACAAGTTGAGCAGAATTAAGCATACTTATGGTTAGCATAAGTACACTTAACACTGGTTTAGTGTACTTATGTAGGCTAAATTTACACTAAACTAGTGGGGTGAAGAAGGAACAAGTGGCTAACAATGATTGTCCCCTCCTAGTTTACATAGTGAATTTGGAAAATATTTAATCAACAAGTGGGTCAAACCAGCGCTTTGTCTAAAACAAATCACCAAAACACCAAAGAAGAAGACATGTGAATCTCTCAAACTATTGTGTACTTACCACTCTGAACAAACAGAAGTCTCAGCCAAACTATCACAAACAAACTATACGATACAATACTGATTTGACTTAAAACTACCAATTATTGAGCCTAATTCAAGTCCAAAAGCAGGATGGGCCCCCATTTCGTCCCATTCAAGGTCAGTGAGCTAAACAAAGAGCGAGACCACACAGGATTTAAAGTCATTTATACAATATTTTATTTGAAACTAAGACAAAAAGAACATAAGAGATGAATCTGTAGTCTGTAAGTCAGTGGTAAGTGAAGTGTTAAATTTATGTGTGGTGTTGTCAAGGCAAAACAAAGGGGAAATCCAAACCAAAAGGATAGAAAGTGATAGGGAGAGAGAGAGAGAGAGAGAGAGAGAGAGAGAGAGAATGAGGAGCCAGCCTAAATAACCTAGGCCAGAGTGAAAGACATCAGGTTAGTTGGGTCTGCCCATTACGGAAAAAGGCACAAGACGGCAGGAGGATATAATATTTATATATTTTTTTTAATATATTATGTACAATAGATTAAAAATAAAAAAGATGCCTTCTTACTTCTGTTAATCACAGGTTGCAAAGTCAGTGAGGAATCCACTCCAGACCATATAACAACACAAGCGCTTATCATAGAGGTGAAGGAACTTCAGATAAGTCAGAGCGAAGCTATCAAAGTTCAAAAAGAGGCCAAATAGGCATTAGAAAAAGAGCTCAGGAGCCATCAGCAATTTAAACTGCAGTTAGAGCAGAACAAGACCCTCAGTGACAGCCTTCAGAGGCTTGAGACACTACAAGTGGAAAAAACAACACTGCTGTCCATTACATCTGTTATCTGTGAGAGGCTATTGCATAAATCTTTAGAGCATTTTGAAATTGAACCTTTTCTTCTCACTTCTGACTTTAATAGATGTTCTTCTTTTAACTGTTAAACGTCTTACCAGTTAAGCGATGTAAACATGAAGGCAAATGAGGCCTAGGTTTGTATCTGGAAGTGTTTTTAGACATATTCCCCTCAGCATCTCATTAATTGCTAACTAGGCCAGCAATGTTAATAATACCGTAAAAGTGTACTCTCAGGTAACATATTGTGATGTTGTTTCACCTCTTTACACTCAGCTAAATCTTTTTGAGAACTTGCCAAAAATGGATCCAAGCATTTGACCGTGCTGGAGCAGACCTGTGGAATGGCCTTACGGATATTCAAACAGAGGGCACTTGGGTTAGGGTAAATAATGTGACTCAGGCGGATGGAAGGTAAGAGCTTTAACACTTACCATGAAGTATTGCTGTGTTAATGAGTTTCAGTTCGGCTGATTAACGTAGGCGATAGGCGATAAACAATTAACGCAAGCAAACGTAAACGGCGATAAAGCTGATTAACGCAGGCGATAAACGTTAATTAGCATAAAGACTGAAAGCAGAGCAAACATCTAGCCTTGTGATTTGTATATTTCTGGTTTGTGTACATATCAAACAAACAAGATACAATGTGTTAATCTGTGAGCTTTAGAGGTTAAGTTACTGTAGATACTTTTTTTTTTTAATTGGACAGAGCTAGGCCAGGTGTTTTGCCTGCTTCCAGTCTTTATGCTAAGCTAAGCTAACTGTCTCCTGGCTCTAACTTAATATTTTAAAAGTAGTCAAAGTTCCAGTGCTTGACTGGAGCTTTGACTGCGTAGTCCCACTCACTGAACTAAAACGTATATTTGCTTTAACAAACACGCCAAACTGTAATTTTCCTGATATTTTAAAAGTTTCCTCACTGAATATCGGAGATGAATGCTGATTTTTAATGACTTTGACTTATTCTTTTTAACTGATCTACAGGTTGGCACTACTCTTGAACTTGCTGGGCCGGATTCCGGTAGTTTGAGCCGCTGGCTAACACTCAGGGCGCCAATTCACTGTGACGTACATTCAGCGAATGAATCACTGAACATGCACCATTCCGTCACAGTGATGTTTATCGGGAAAGTCTGTTAAAACAACAGGGAACTTGAAGGTGTGCATTTCTGTTAATGTGGCTTTGTAAGTCATTGTAGGCCATTGATTATCTTGTGTTAACTCCTGGCTACATTAGCTGTTAGCTCAGAGAAAAGAATGGCCTCCGTGTGAGTGTATATGGGATGAAAATCATGTCATATTTTGAAACAGAAAAAAAAGTTTTGAAAAATTGAAACTCAGTGCTTTAAAGCTTGAAATGTAATTTAAAAAAAGGTTTTGAAAGATTGAAACTAAGTTTTGAAGGTTTGCATAATGTTTTAAGAGGCGGAATTTTTTTTTCAAATTTCTGAAAACATTATTTTGAGTTTTCCTCCTTCACAACTGTAGCACTGCACGTTCGCTCACAACTGACTAAGAGCCCAACTGAACTGAGAAATTAACAGGTCATTTCAAGAAGTGATTCATTTCAGTTTGTTCACCCAAAAGATTTGTTCTTTTGAATGAAATGTTGGCAAACGACACAACACTAATAGGCCTGCCCAGTCTGAACATACTGGTTCTAAACCAGTAGTCGCTTTAGCTGATAGTAGTGTGCTAGAGCATCAAAAATAACAGAATGCCAAAAAACTTTAAGACTTTCAGGAGACAATTTCACATAAACGAGAGAGCAGGTAGTGGGACTGCAAGGGGACACAACCACTAACTCTCTCTCTCACACACACAGTTTTGTAATATTGACCGAGCAGCTGCCTGACACAGATAAACGTGACATGCGGGGTTGATTCCTGGGTAAGACTCTGAAGAACAGAAGGAAATCCAGAGATGATTTCATATGAAGACGACAGCACAGATGGAAAATCATCACACCATAACACGAGAAGCGAAGGTGGGCTTGTATGATTTAAACTTCCCTCATAAAGCTTTTACTAAACCTACTGCATTATCTTTTGTTCACTTTGAGCTCACATTAGTGTCTGTTTGTTCAGGATCTACATGCACAGTCAGAGTTGGGTCCAGAAGTCTTCCACTGTATCCACTGGTTATCACGTGTTTAGGACTGCTTAACACCATTCTGCTGTTAACTGCTGTTGTTATTGGGATTTACTGTGAGTACAATTTATCAAAGGAAGGTGCTGAATCATTACTTCACTAATTTAGAGTCAGTTTGGCGTACACTGTACGAAGCAATTTATTAACTAATCTGTGGACAACATTTATCAATCTTATATCTTTAACTACTTTATATTTACCCTTTCAATACCCAGTGATATGAATTGGTATACATATGTATATAAATAAAAGAGATGCCTTCTTATTTCTCTTAATCACAGGTGGCCAAGTCAGTGAGGAATCCACTCCAGACCCTATAACAACTCAAGCACTTATCATAGAGGTGAAGCAACTTCAGATAAGTCAGAGCGAAACTATCAAAGCTCAAAAAGAGACCACAGAAGAATTAGAAAAAGAGCTCAGGAGCCATCAGCAATTTAAACTGCAGTTAGAGCAGAACAAGACCCTCAGTGACAGCCTTCAGAGGCAGCTTGAGGCACTACAAGTGGAGAAAGCAACCCTACTGTCCCGTACATCTGTTATCCGTGAGAGGCTATTGCATAAATCTTTAGTGCATTTTGGAATCAAACCTTTTGTTCTTGTTTTGATTTTAAGAAATGTTCTCCTTTTGAACAGGGGAAAGCTGTGGACGATGCCTTCCAGAATGGTTTTTAGTAAACACATCATGCTACTTCCATGCTAAAATGTCATCCAGTCGCTTAAAGAACTGGTCAGACAGCAGAGCGGACTGTATCAGCCGCGGGGCCGACCTTGCTGTGATTGACAACTGGGAAGAGCAGGTGAGTCCAGTATGCTGTAAACCAGAGAGGAAATGGTGAGTAGATATTAGTGTTATTCTTCCTGTTTCTATTTGCACTTTACATAAAAAGTCTGTGCAAAACACTGTGTTATATCAGATTTAATTGTAACTTCATGAGTGTTCGGCTGTGTGTTGGATTAAACACATTAAACACTTCACCTCTGATTACCTAGGTAAATCTCTTTGAGCACCTGCCAAATCTGGATCGAAGCAGTCGACCGCATTGGAGCAGGCTTGGGGGAATTTGGATTGGCCTCACGGACATTCAAACAGAGGGAACTTGGGTGTGGGTAAATAATGTGATTCTGCTGGATGGAGGGTAAGAGCCTTAAAAGTTACTATGGAGTGCTACTGTGTTAATGAGTTTCAGATCAGTTGATGTCAACATCATAACCAAGGATGACCATAAAGCTTGCAAACAGTTGTCTGAATAGATGTAAAATTGCACCAAAAAGCCTCAGCATTCAAACTGGTAACTGGTTTAAATGTTGTGGCTGATCGGTGTAGGTATTCATTAAAGCACAAGTTGAATCTTCCTGTACTTTTACTAAGTAAATTCTGAAAGAAAAACATCAAATATATGTGGTTAAATCAAATTCAGCATATCAGAGTGAGCAACTTAACATTTTCAGTGTTGACCTGCTAATGGCTACTTGCAACTGTTCCGATTCAAATTATTTCATCAAATAATTGTCATAACAACAAAAGAAACTAAAAAATCATCTACTGTAAAAATGTAACTTGTGCCCTGCTTTAGGTACTGGATACAAGGCGAGCCCAACGACAGTGGAATACAGGGTGAGGACTGTGCAGCACTTATGAACACAGACAACCCCAGGAGGTCGTGGTTTGATGGAAATTGCCTGGTGAACAGGGAATGGTTATGTGAAATGGCACCAAGCTAGCTGCGGAGTGCATGTCAGTCCTGGTCAAGCCATCATATGAGGAGAGAAGACAAACATTCAGTTATCATTCATAGCTAAATGTATTGTTCGTTGGTTTATTTAATCATGAATAAATGCATTGATTATATATAAACAACAGTGGCTCTTCATTGCAGTTGTGTTTTAGTTAAAAGCAGGATTAAACCAAGGAGGGATTTGACAGCATATTTAATTTGTTTTTACCATAGAGCACTGCGAATCCAGTACAGTACCTTTAATAACAATTCACCCCACTTGGATTTTGTAATGTTGAATCACAGTTGATAAGACAGAAAAAATAGATACGTCAAAAGGAAAACAAAGGTCTGATATTGCTATTACCGGAGAGATAAGTAAATGTAAACACAAAATCACTGATTGCATAAGTATTCACCTCCTTTAATATGAGCTGAAGTCATCACTTGTGTAGCCAGTTTTAGAAATTTAATAATACATTTAACGGAGATCATTTCTGTGGTAATTAAGGCATGATGAGGTGATAAACACCTGTATCTAAGACTGCGCTATAAACATATGTAATACAGAATGGTTTCTGTGTCTGTTTTTAGTACCAGTCAGCACTAAATGAGGAGATAAAAACACCCCAAAGGGTTTACTCTCAGGGTATCATGAGGTCAGTCACTTAAAAATTAAAAAAAACCCAAAACTATTACATCTTAAAACAGGCTGTTCCAAAAAACTCAGTGCTCTTGTGAGAAAGGGAGACCACCAAGAAGCCTCTGAAGGAACTACAGGGTCCATGGCTGAGATGTGAGACAATGTGCCAAGAACTGGTGTTGCTTCACAAGTCACGACCTCGGGAAGGAGGGGCAAAGAGAAAGTTAGTCACATGACATCTTGGCTGGTACAGCCAAAAAATCATTGTGTGAAACATTGTGTAAGACAAATATTGGACATCAGAATCATATCGTCCCAATCATGAAGTCTTGGGGGACCAGCTTCATGATGCTGCTTGCAGGAGGCACAGACAGAATTGTGTAACATGAGTTTAGCAAGATGTAGCCTGCAGGATAACTGACCTGGGAAATTTGTTTTCCAGGAAACCCCAAACATAGAGCCAAAGTTTCACAGAAATGACATAAAATCTCCTGAAGTGAAGACTCCAGACATCAGTCCAACTAATAAATTGTGGCAGGATTGAAAACTGTTAATGCAACACTTAAGGCCCTTAACAGTACTCAGTATCTCCAGCAATGCACTCAACTTACTGATGAAAAGTAACTGGGAGGGGAAAGATTCTGTCCCGTAATACTGTTGCAAATCCATATTGTCAAGTTTCATTCAATATTCATATACTTTTATCCCATATTCTCAATTTTGGTCTAAGTATTCCCCCAGGATTTTTATAAATACATTATATGAGTCATAAGTAAGGAAGGCAAGCCCGCTAACACAAACAAGCACTCACATTCAAACCAACTCGGCTTCTTGTGCATATAAAAGAAGTGGCAAACAGATGGATGGGCAGTATGTATGTATAGGCAGAATTTACGGAGAAGGGCAAATGGCGGGGAAGACAAACATTTCGCACTGTCTGTGGAATATTTGGACAAGGTGTGACTTTGAAATTTGTTTGACCTCTTCTTCCTGTGTGATTTGGTTTAATTTATTGTTATTATTAAAATTTTACTGAAGATACATTTTAAATATAATACCTTTACAACCAGGTATAGAAATCACTGTGTATGTATTTGTGTAATTTACAGTTCAGATTAGCCAGAATATTGAGATTTTCTGTGGATTATACCAAGAAACCAAGACATTGTTTTTGGAAACTCATCCTGCTATTGAGTTTGTCAGATGTAACTTTTCAATTTATGGATACAAACAAAGTTCAACTAATTTCCATTTCGTTTTTATAGTATCCGCATGTCTAAATAACACCTGGAGTTAAATAGGAAAATATGGAGCTAAATATTTTCTGTTATTCGTTGGAAGCTTCAACCTTTAAGAATCATAACATTTTCCTGGACTGTAGTCACAGGTGGCTGATTGTATTGTGTCTGGAACTGTTGAATAGTGGTTGCTGACAGCTTTAGCTGTTGTTATCGGATTAACTGTGAGTGTCACAGTATAATAAAAAGTTTCATTTCCCTCTTCTGTGCAATTTTGTCTATTTGACTACTAACGAAAAGATCAATTTTCACATACTTCTTAACAAAACAGAGCAAAAACAGTTACAATGTACAACTTTATTGTCCATTATAATAAAAGTGGGTTTTTGACGAAACAACTTCATACAGTTTAAGACAGTTGTCTTTGTTTTTGTGACACTGTGTTTTCATCTCTTCAGGTAATTCAGCTGCTTGTTGTACTCAGCTCTTTACCAAAAAGTCTACAAAAATTCAATATTAAATGTGACTACAATGAGAAATGTTAAGGGAAACATGGACACATGACTTTGAAAATATTTAATGAGTTAAACGGGCATTTATGTGTTAGGCCGTGTGTACAGATGTGGAACTTTTTTACTGAGAAACACATTTCAATGGTATTGGATGACCTACGAATGAACTGAGCAATGATTTTAAAAGTATGTTTGGTGCAGCTTTATGATTCATCTGGTTCTGTAACTGTGAAAGGTCGAGTTAAGTTAAGGCCACATTGATGACATTCCCGTCAGCCTCAACATGTTAGCATGCTGATGTTTAGCATTTAGCTCAAAGCAGCATCGTGCCTGAGTACAGCCTCACAGCGCTGCTAGCATGGAAGTAGACTCTCAGTCATCAATGAACACTATACGAAAATCGAAAAGGCTGCACACTCAGCTACTGAAACACTACGGCAGTGCAACACACTATTGCATTTCTGAGGAAGTGTAAGATACATGCACGCACACTCAGACACATGAAACCTTCTCATAATGAAACCCGTCCTTCTCCCATGTTCTCTGGGCAACACTTGGTTCTCTTGTGAAATCATCTGCGATGCACTCGACATCACTGACTGGTGAACTATTCTTTAGGGGTGGATTCACATTCAGACACACTCGTCCTCTTTGCAGTTACAAAATAAGGAGGCAAAGAGAACAGTGGGCAGTAGCTGCAGCACTGCAATGGAGAACCCAATGAGGAGGACATATAACAGGCAGAAAATATCATTTATACCAAAGTTTTCTCAGGTTTCCTTCAACAGTGATGGACATTTTAACTCTCGCTATGAAATATTTGGACAAGGTAGGACTTTCAGATTTTCAACAGTGTCTGACACATTTCAGCCTCTCAATGTTTCCTTACCACATTCTTTTTTTCACTCTTCCTCTCAGCAAATGAACCTGTGATTTAAAGTGAATGTTGTCATTATTCAAAAGTTATTGAATGAAAAGCATTGCTGAGGATAATCTGTTAGGAGATGTCTTACTACCAAGCCTCAATGATCGTAGCTTTAAAGTTATATTTATCATAGTTATCACCTATCACACTCTTTACTTTGTTAAAAGAATGAAATTTAAAATGAACCAAAATATTACTTTGAATTTATTTGCCCCGTCTTCTGAGTCCTCTTCCACCACCTCCAAAAAATAGGTGTGAACAGATTTATGGTGGTGAAAGTATTGAAAAAATACATTTGACAAAAAAATGACAATATTAACAGATGGAGATGGATCTAACCGACGGGCCATTCTGTGTCTGGGACTGCTGAATGTTGTTCTGCTGATAGTTGCTGTTGTTATTGGGATCAACTGTGAGTACGACAGTTTCATATGAAGATGAAACTTTATTTCCCTCTTCTGTGGCATTTCACTGTATATGACAAAGCTGAATTGACCCTCATCACATTAGGCTTAATGCTGATTTTACGTTTATACCAGAATGCTTTAGAAATTGCAGTTGTCCATACCAGTTACCCATATGTTGTCCATTTTGTTTCATAAGGGTTTTTGAAGTGTGTTATTATAAAAAATTAAAGTCTAGGCCATGAAACACACATTATAGGAGGGCTTTAGATAGGGTGTGTGGTGGATTTTACTGGAGTTGTCAGCTATAGTATGAAATGTTTACAAATGATATCTGAGGGTTTAGTCAGCAATATCTTTCCAGATTTGCATTTTGAGGAAAATCAGAAAGTCATATACACAGAAGAATTAAACATATGAAGTATAGTTACATTTTTCTTCAAGAGAGTACAAGAATTTTCATGCACTTGCTCTTGTCTGTAACAAATGTAGAACTGTAAGATGAACTACACACAGATTTAAGACACTTGTCTTTATTTTTGTGACACCTATTTTGTTTTCACCTCTTCAGGTGCCAAAGTCAAAGAAGGTTCCGTCCAGGTTTCCCACTCAGCTGCAACACAGCTCGTCAATGAGCTGGACTATCTCCGTAATAACCACAGCGATGTGATCGAGGCTGAAGAGGAGGCCAAGAAGGCGTTAGAGAGGGCGCTCAAAAACCACGCAAAGCTAAAGGTGCAAATCGAGCAGCAGAAGACCATCAATGACAATTATCAGAGACAGATTGAGGGACTGCGAGCAGAGAAGACAAATCTGCAGTCCAATATATCAGCTTTGGGTGAGACAGAGTTGTATTATAGTTTATAAATACACTTTTTATTTAATCTACTAAATTTAAATACTGAAAAACACCTAAAGTGACTGGAAATCTTTTGTTTCTCCCAGAGGGAAGCTGTGGCAGATGCCTCTCTGGATGGATTCTTCTTGACTCAACCTGCTATTTCATTTCTTACTCTGAAGCCCCTGCTGTCAAAAAGAACTGGCCAGATAGTAGAGCAGACTGTATTAGTCGTGGGGCCGACCTGGTTGTGATTGATAACCGGGAGGAGCAGGTGGGCTGTACACAAACAAGGGGGAGAAGAAATGTAAAGAATACATCAACAAGACTGAGATGTCTACAGCCAGGCTAGCAGCTCTGTGAAGCTGTATTTGGACACAGTGGTGTTTTGAGCTAAATGCTTATATCAGAATGCTAACATACTCACAATGACGCTGCCAAAATGTTTAGCAAGTTTAGCAAGTTAGCGTAGCTACATTTGCCTATTTAGCACTAAACAGAAAGCACAGCTGACACTGATAGCATTGATTTGCAGATATTTGTTTATAAACCAAAGGTACTGGACAAATTAGAATTTTGACCACATGGTGACGCTAGATGAAAAGTCAGAATCGTGAATGTTATTAAAATTCATCCTGAAGGGGGGAAAGAATGCTTGAACAAAATTTCATGGGCATATATCCAATAGTTGTTGAGACATTTTACTTAAAACCACAAGGCTCAACCTTCTGGTGACACTAGAGGGAAAGTCAGGATCACCAAAGTCATCAGGATTTATTCTCTGGGGACCATGAATGAAATTTTTGTGGCAATCCAGCAGAAACAGTTGCTGGGATTTCAGTCTGGACCAAAGTGGTGGAACTAGCTGACTAACCAAGACTGAGCCGCCCCCCTAGCACAGCTAAAAAATGAAGCTGAAATAAATATTTAAAAATTTGAATCTTACAATTAGGCCCTCTGAAAATGTCGACTCTTTTGTTTGCTTACATAGAAATTTGTGAGTGACACTATCCAAAATAAGAAAACCAGTTCCAAGAGGTCGGAGAACGGATTCTGGATCGGTCTCACTGACATAGAGGAAGAGGGGACATGGGTCTGGATCAATAATGTCACTGAGTTGGAACAAAGGTGATGGATAATTATTGATTATTTTCATTTTGCCACATTAATTTGATGAAAATAAGTGATGCCCTGTTATCATGCCTAAACAAACTGAATGATTTGGATTTCTCTAAGGTACTGGATGGATGGAGAACCAAACAACATCGGGCACAAGGGAGAGAATTGTGGGGTTGCAGTTTATAGCTCCTCCAATCCCTGGAAGACTCGGTTTGATGGGCCGTGCCATGGGAAAAAGTTACACTGGATATGTGAAATACCATCATCATAAACTCTGTATACACTCCTGAAGTACTGCTCAAGCAGAGAACACGAGCATATGTTTGAAACTGTCTTGAATAAAATACCTTTAGGATGTGTGTCATGTTTCTGGGCATTTTTTCACCGTCTGTACTCCAACAGTCGTCAATCAGTCCACACTGCTGACTTATTCAGCAGGAGATGGTACTTGTTTTGCTGTTTTATTTGAGAGAAAAAAAAAATCTGTGTGAGGGTCACAAAACTATATAATGGGCTACTAAAAAACTGATAATTTCTGACAGTAGCCTCATGGAATACACACACAAAACAGGGTTTGGGTTAATCCATAATGAACTACATTTTTAGACTTTCCAAACCTAATTTACTGGCAAGTTGACACTTCACCTAGTTCAGCTGCTTGTTGTACTCAGCTCTTTATCAATCGTCTACATAACTTCAATATTAAATGTGACTACAATGAGAAATGTTAAGGGAAACATGGACACATGACTTTAAAAATGTTTTTTGAGTTAAACGGGCATTTATGTGTTAGGCTGTATAATATCATAACATTTTCCTGGACTGTAGTCACAGGTGGATCCACTTTTCCTGACAACTGACTGATTGTCCTGTGTCTGGGACTGTTGAATAGTGGTTGCTGATAGCTGCTGTTGTTATCGGATTAACTGAGTGTCACAGTATAATAAAAAGTTTCATTTCCCTCATTACATTTCCCTCTTCTGTGCAATTTAACTTGCATCAGAAAACGGGCATTTATGTGTTAGGCCGTGTGTACAGATGTGGAACTTTTTACTGAGAAACACATTTCCATGGTATTGGATGACCTACGAATGAACTGAGCAATGATTTTAAAAGTATGTTTGGTGCAGCTTTATGATTCATCTGGTTCTGTAACTGTGAAAGGTCAAGTTAAGTTAAGGCCACATTGATGACATTCCCATCAGCCTCAACATGTTAGCATGCTGATGTTTAGCATTTAGCTCAAAGCAGCATTGTGCCTGACTCTAGAAAAAAAATCGAAAAAGGCCACACACTAAGCTACACACTCGTTTTGACTCACTCAATTAACTGCTGTATTAGGGTATTTACCAGAAAGTAACAGGAGCATGATAAATATGAAATTTGCTACACAAAAATAACTATATTTAACATGGCTGCAGGGGGCAATATTAAGGATTAATCACATTAACTAAAACAGGGGCATGAGTTTTGAAAATGATTCATGAGTTACGAGTTCTGTGGTCTTTAACGTGATAGGCTATATGTGCAGACTTTCATGAAATCCTGCAGCACTGTTACATAGCAACACTTAGGGTTAGGATTTTTAACTTCATTAAACTGTGAGATGATGAGATACTGCAGTCCCAGGTTTGCTACATGGTAACTTGATTAAACAGAAATTAATTAAGGAATATGCATCATGTAAGCAAAGTACCATCTGACATGATGAAGGTCTTAAAGCTAGATTTTGATACCGGGACCCTCTACAACACTGGGCCTCAAGATCAGGTAGGAAAGCAGAACCCATCTTTAGGCCCTCATCATATCATCATGTGTCATTGCTTTAGTAAAGCATATTCCAAGATTTCCAAACAAAATTGCAGTTAATCAAATTACCACAAACCAGTGGACACACAGTGAACCTGGGACAGTTGCCCACTTGCCTGGCTGGTAATCCAGCCTTGGTCACTGGCCCGAGTCAAGACAACATCAATAAAAAGAGGATTCTTTAAGAGATACGTTAGTCAATATGATATTCATTTATTCGATTTAACTGTGTACTAGGCCTCTACGTGGGCGTTTGCCTTGAATTGTTTCAAAAGGGGAAGTTTAATCCTCCCTTGGAAAGAGGTTATGAAAAGTAAATGTTGTACCCTAGATATTACTTCATATACTTCACTTCTCTTTTCACTTCACTCAAATTTGATTCAAGCGTTGACACAGGGCAACATCCTAACAAATCGTCTCATCTCACATGCTCTCATACGAATGATCTAAACAGGCAGAATGGAGAGGAGAGATGTCGATGACAGATTTAACACACCGATTTGTGAAGAGGACCTTGAAGATGGGGAGTATCCCCCTTCTAACCAAAACAGGCGACAAGGTATAGTAAGTTATCATTTACACAATGCACTTAGATGAACAGGTTTCTGATTCTGTTTGTTTCTTTAACATTGCTACTAAGCTCTAAAGTTGTGTTGATAAAATAGGTTGAAATATAATGACAAATGAAAAACGTCTGGTGAACCGTGTGCGTGGCTCTAATAGGATTTTTTCTCATCATAAATAAAGCCTACATAATACATTGATATTAACTCAACTAATGGTGAGCACATCAACATTGAAATGTTTTTAGTATATGTACCATTTTGATAATAGTCTATTGTTGGTACAGTTTGATACAGTTTCTGGATTCATGATCTCTTCCTAGTGTTCATGTCGAAAATGGCACCTGGGAGACATGGCAGGCTGGCTCCAGTGAGCCTGGTGCTACTCGCTGCTGTTCTGCTAATAGTTGATATCAGCCTGGGGGTCCACTGTAAGTCAGTGTTTGTGAATGTTTTCTCAACTCCTCAATTAATCACTTGTATGTTATATCAGAAGATAGTGAAAAACGTCTGTCACAATTTCCAAGAGTCCAAGTTGATGTCATCAAATATACTGTGTTGTCCCACTAAGACTTTGAACACCAAAGATATTCAATTAACTTTAGTATAAGCAGCAAGTTCTCACTTTTGAGAAGTAGGAACAGGGTGTTTTTACTGGAAAATTGACTCAAGCGATTAATCAGTTGTCAGAATAGTAACAGATTAATTTTCTGTCGATCAACTAATTAATTTATCAACAAATTGTTTCAGTTCTACCTTTGATAACATGACGTACAGAAGTGGTGGACATTTAAAAAACTCTCTCTTTTCTGGAAAAAACGAGTTACGCAATTGTTGGATCATGTATTTACTGTGTGTGTACAGTAGCTTTAACAAAAATGAATGCTGAGCCTAGGCATATTTTATTAAAATTAAACACGTCCTGGGACAGGATGCGTTGTTTTTGTGCTCATGCTGGAACTTTAAGCCCATGGCATGTATAGGTTATTAATAAATTTGGAGTGCATTCATCTCCTGAGTTTTTGCCATTTTCCAGCAGGGAGAAAAATTCGGAAATTTAAAAAAAGAGTGAGAGAGAGAGAGAGAGAGAGAGAGAGAGAGAGAGACACACTTTTAACGCTGATTGTTTTCAACACTTACAGACAACAAACTCACAGATACCCACCTCACAGCTGATGATACAGGCCGCATCAAAAATGAGTTGGACAAACTCCAAGATACTTACAAGACTGCGATCAAGACAATGAAAGGCGCCAACAACCAGCTGGACACCGAGATGAGTCGCCAGACACAAACCAAATGGGAGCTTGAACACCAGACAAAAAGAACAAATGACTATGAAGCGCAGATTGAGAAAATATCAAAGGACATTGCATCAATGAGATCCCACTTAAAAATGATAAGTGAGACCTGTTTTACTATGTTTGTATATTATACCTATAGAAAGCATAATGATATATATATATATATATATATATATATATATATATATATATATATATATATATATATATATATATATATATATATATATATATATTTAAATATCTTGTTATATGTTTGTGTTACTAACTGTTATTTTCATCTACAGATGATGGCTGCAGACACTGTCCAGCAGGATGGATTTTGATGAACTCAGTGTGTTATTACTTCCCTTTTATGGACAGTTCGGGAGTCAAAACCTGGCAAAGAGCCAGAGAGTTCTGCCAGATGTATGATGGAGATCTTGCGGTCATAGACAGCAAAGACAAAGAGGTTAGTTAATATTTCTTTGCAACCCTATTCATATGAAATTTTTCTATAAAAAACTAAATGTTTTTTTTTTTTTTAAAGTCTGTTAATATTTCTTATTTGTTAGAACTCAACTGTAAATATCTTGATAAATAATCATGACTCCTCAAAATTCCCAATGGGCTTCTGGATTGGACTGAGAGATGTGCACGAGGAAGGGACTTGGAAATGGTTGGATGGAACAGTACTGGTTGAAGGGTAAGGTGTAAATATGTTTTGCACTTACAAAAATGTATATAACAAGCCAGTTTTTTGTAGGAAATTCTCAACGCAACGTCACACAGCTGGGTTCATTTCTGGTAAATCCAGTTATGCAGTGGGGATTTCCAAGATTTAAATTTTTATTTTTACAAGAAAATTCCTCCTAATTGTTTGTGTTCTCTTGCATGATTAGTTGGAGCGAGAAGGGGTTGTATTTTACCTGCTGTACCTTAACCACAAGCAACAACAAAAAGTTTGCTAAACAGTCTGTCTTCTCAACTGCGTTGCCATAAAATAATGTAACTTTGAAAAAAATAAAAGGAGTCTTGCACTATAATGGATTACCATACAAATGTGACATGAGCAGACATGACTGCCCACCTCGATCTAGGGAATTACATTTTAGCTTAAGCTTTTATAAAGTGCTGCTCTGTGGAAAATGAATGAATAAATGAATAAATGAATAAAAAATAAAAATCTTCATTGGAAAATTCATCCGAGAGACCAAAAAGTCAACCAGGGCCTTACTGAAAGATGATTTGAATAACTCTTTTACAACTTTTTTCTTTTTGACTCTCATTCATTTGTGACAGCAGTTTCTTGTCCATTAAAACAAATATCTTGAATTGGGGAAAAAAAATGCAAAATGTGGACTTAGAGAAAGCAAAAACTATGTCTCTGTAGACTAACATATGGTTTGCTCCAGGTACTGGAATGATGGAGAACCGAATGATATCAACGATGAGGACTGTGCAGGAGTGTATCCCAATGAAAACTTCTTCAAGGCTTGGAACGATGTTCCATGTGGAGTCACAATGAAATGGATTTGTGAAAAAGCACCAACTTCTACGAATTAAAAGTGTGTGTTTACTGCATTTGCTTGCAAGCTTAACTGTTTGAAGAGTTATCGCCACCTTAGAGACTTTTAGACATTTTGAACATTTCTGTGATGAAGAACAGAATCTTTACCAAACTGGTCGATGGTCAGTTATATACATACTGTACACATGTGTATGTTACTATTACACAACTCTGTGACTTTAGTTTAAACAAACCCGTTGTATGTACTGATGTCCAAAGGCTGACACTGCAGTGCAACAAAGATGAATTTTGATGGGTAATAAATCATTTATGAATGCCTTATAAATTTGCAATAAGTTGGTGTTAGTATGTATTTGAAAACATTTATGTGTTTAGCAAGTTTTAATGGGCAAGCAAGTCTGCAGTTGTGACAGTAAGTTAATATTTAAAGAGCTGGGTAAAAAAAGACCAAGCTAATTATGTTAAAGGATACAAGTGACTTATTGATTCTCTTTAAAGAATTAAAAAATGATTTATTGAAGAGACATTAATTAAAACATTGGCCGTGTTTAAGTATGACTTATTAAAAAGTGGCATTGATGTACAGTGGAGATAGTTTGCTCAGTCAGTATCTTTAGAGCACCTCTAGAGAGCACCCCGAAAGCGTTACAGGAATACATCAACAACCAGCTGCTCCTCCCATTTTTCAACTCATACATGAAGCTACCACCGCCAGCCACTTAACCTAGCTTAGCATAAAGACTGGACACGGGGAAACAGCTAGCCTGGCTGTGTTGACAAAATCCACCCGCCAGCTTCTCTGAAGCTCATTAATTAACATGTTGAATCATTATGTTCCGCCAAGCTAGCTGTTTCCCCGTTTCCAGTCTTTATGCTAAGCTAAGCTAAACTAACCAGCTGCTGGCTGTAGCATTAACCATACAGCCGTGAGAGTGGTATCAATCTTCTCACCTAATTGTTGGCAAGAAAGCAAATAAGCTTGACAATGTCAAACTATTCTTTTAAGAGAGGTAAAGTTCCTCAAATAGCCAGCTATAAAAGGCCAGCAAAGCAATCCAGACAAATAGCTAAGTACACTGCAAACACAGAAGAAAAGGAGATCTCTATTATGAATTCTGAATTTCATAATTGTGAATCAACTGTGTAATTGTATTTAGCATTTAAATGTAAAACAGCTTTATCACAATTCTACTAGTGTTAACAGTGGTATTGTACCATACTTAAAACACTATTTGAATCAAAGCTTGAGCTATTCATGCATCTGTATGACTGATATTTTACCAGCCATAATACAGACACACAAAGGCATCCAGACCAGGGTTCAACACACACACATGCCTTATCACTGGTATGAGCAGGAGACAAACAGATCAATAGGCACTACTTTCACCAGTATAATGGAGAAGTTACAGTCACAGTCAGAACATGAGGAGGAAATGTCATTTGAACAAAAGATTTCTCGACATTTCAGCACAGATGGGCATATGCGCTTTCACCATCAAGCATTTGGACAAGGTACAACTCGCTTTAAAATCAAATCTTCTCACCTGTGTCCGACTTCTTTAACACCACCACTTCACTCTTCACTCTGTGGAACTGTCCCTGTATGACCTTAGCTCTTTCGGTGACGTGGATTTTAAATGTATGGGAAAAATGTAATATTTTGAACATATTCTATGATACACTGTGATAATGCTCTCGGGGGCTTACTTATGATGACATATATTATTAGGATTTTAATTCAGAGGAACATTTCTCAAGGTCTGTTTACAAAGGAGGTAGATCTACATTTCCACCCCACCGACGGGTTATACTGAGTCTGGGCCTGCTGAATGCTGTTCTGCTCATAGCTGCTGTTGTCATTGGGATTTACTGTAAGTATGAGAGTTCACAGGAAGCTGCCTATGGCCTATCTGTTGGTTGATGTACTATACAGGTATGTGCTTCCGCTGGGGGCCATTTAACAGCTTTTTTTTTTTTTAAACAGAAGTGTGCATATCAACGTCTGCGGCAGATTTGATGTGTATCTCGATATGCGCTGAATGATTTGATACATATTTTGGTCTGTAAAATGTCAAAAAATAAATACAAATTACCATCACAAGTTCCCAGAACCAAAGGTGACATCTTCAGGTTGCTTGTTCTGTGCTTGTTTTGTCTGAATATCAGTTCTGAAACCAAAGGTACTCAGTTTACAATCATATAAGACAAAATGTTCACATTTCCGAGACTGGAGTCAGCAAATTGAATTGATTATCAAAACTGTTGCAGATTAATTTGCTGCTGATCAAATAAACGATTAATTGTTTAAGCTCTATATCATAAAATGCGATTTAAGACAGTGTGAGTATGACAGTCCAAGGTGCTGATCAGACTGTGCTCCCATGGAGCATGAAGGTGGTCACAGTTGTGCGACAGACATTTTTAATTAGAGTAAGTGTCTACAACCGCACTAGCAGTTCTGTGACACTGTACATAGGCACTGCTGTGCTTTGAGCTAAGTGCCGACTTTGGCATGCTCACATCCACACAACGCTAACACACTTATCTTAAGCAGGTATAATTTTTACCATGTCCACCATCTTAGTTCAATGTGTTAGCATGCTAATATTTGCTAATTAGCACTAAACACAAAGTGCAGCTATGGATGAAGGGAATGTCATCAATTTTGTAGGTATCTGGTCATAGACCAAAGAAGTTTCACAAATGAAAACACCCTCTAGGAATAATGAAGGTCTTTAGAGAATTACCTTGTGTTTGTTTGAGTTGATGTTGAAATATTTCATTGAGTAAGTGAAATGGGGGTGCTAGAGTCAAAGTCAAAGTCAAAGTCAGAGTCAGAGTCAAAGTCAGAGTCAAAGTCAGAGTCAAAGTCACGTCCTCACAGGATTGGTCCTGTAAGGACCTTTAATGCCTGCCTGAAATTTCATGGCAATCCAACAGCTGTTGAGATATTTCAGTCTGGACCAAAGTGGTGGACTGTCCAATTGACATGTTGATAGCAAAGCAAAAAGAATTTACCTTGACTTCACACACAATTTTGCAACAGTTCCTCCTTCTGTTTGTTATCACAAGTTTTTATGTCTCAGGTGCCAAAGCCAAAGACCTTCAGATTCCTTATTCAGTTCTCCACAATAGCAGTGATATCATCAGAGCTAATCTGGAGGCCCAGGCAGCATTAAAGCGAGAGCGCACCAGCCACCTGCAACTAAAGCTGCTGGTGAAGCATAGGAAGACTGTCACCGATGGCCTTCAGAGACAGATGGAGAGTCTACAGACAGAGAAGACAAATCTAAAGATTAACAGAACTACTTTAGGTAAGATACACTTCCAACCTGTCTTTAGTGGAAACTGTCCAAGAAAAAAAGAAAATGCCATGGTTGAAATGGTAGAACACATGCTGTACAGTACATGTATTTGTATGTTACCTAGGATTTTTAGAGAATATCAAAAATAGCCTTTTAAAAGACATTTTCCACTTTTTCCAATATCTTGTTGCAACAGAGGAAAGCTGTGGCAGATGCCTACCAGGATGGATTCTTCTTGAATCATCCTGCTATTTTTTTTCTCACCCTGTGTCCCATTCCAAGAAGAACTGGGCGGATAGCAGAGCATACTGTATTAGTCAAGGCGGCGACCTACTTGTAATCAATAACTCGGAGGAGCAGGTGGGTCAAAAACTACTTTAATAAAGAGGTAGATAATAAGAAACAGTAACTCTCATGTCTTTGGATGTCTCTACAACTGATTTTAAAGTCCCATAAAGTTAATTTTTCAAGTTTCAGTTGTTCACGTTTAGTATGTAGGAGAAAATGATCTCAATGATGTTTTTGAAAACTAATACACCTTAGATGAAAATGCGTTAAATAACATTTAAACTACATGGGACTGCATTAATTATTTGTTAATATTCCTTTAAATCCCCTGAAAACGTTGTTTAAAAATATAAACATTTCTGCATAAGACTAAAGCTGCTATAATTTATGTTTTTATAATAACAAAGTATCAGTGTGACAATGTGTAGTGATGAGCCTACATAGAATTATAAGACAAGTATTCCCTTGGGTTTACAGAAGTATACAGTGAGTTCATTGTTTCACTGTCCCATAAGCATACTTACTGTTTTTGTTCACGCTCACCACTTCCATAGCGTGGTTGTTTCATCGTTTCCATCACATAAAGTGGAGCATTTTGCAGTTTACCATTTTTTTCCCCTCAGGCGTTGGTAGAGAATATATAGAGTTAATACTGGACTAGCATTGGTGGCCAGAAAGACTCTAAATGAATGATAATGTTGCTCCGTAACTGCTGGTTTTGTACATGAGTAACTCTTTACTAATAGGTTTACCATATAAACTTAGGTGATATGTCAATATTATGTTCAAAACTTGTTTCCACAGCCCCCAAGTAGCTAAAAAAATACTGTTATTACAGGTTTACATATGCGTGAAAAAATAAACATTATCTCGTAAAAAAAATCTTTTGTCTTCATGTCGGACTCGGACCCAAACGCTCATAGTAAGAGGCTAAATGAGAAAATAGATTTTCAGGGCCTTTAAAGTCTATTTGTACAATTAAAGTATCAACTCCTGTGTCTGCGTTCTGACAGCAACGTATGAGTGACAACTTTCCAAAGGTGAGCAGCAGCAGTATGTGGTGGCAGAACGGCCTCTGGATCGGACTCACTGATGTAGCTATGGAAGGAACATGGGTGTGGGTTAACAATGTGACTGAATTTAAAACAATGTAAGCTTGTCAAAGCTTCTAACACTTACTATTGATCACTATAGTCTGAATTTTAATCGTCATGACTAACAAATATAGTGGAACTAAATTCTTTTTCTGAACAACTTTGCTTTATCCAAGGTACTGGAGACCTGGACAGCCTAACCGAAGTGGACCTCAGAGCGGGAACTGTGCTGCTTTTTATTTTTATTCTGGTAGCAGGGGGACATGGTATAATGGAAACTGCCATGACCATCAGTTGAGGTGGATATGTGAGATGGAGCCAAACTAGCCATGACGTCTCTCAAGTAGAAATCACAACAGGACAGATCATTTGTGTCTAAGCAAAATTGTTAAAATAAACTAACTGCAGTGCGATGGTGTCCATATTGTATGTGATCATTTTAAAGGTTTTACACTTCTTCAGGCATATGTGGAATGACAACAGACAACTGTCTTCGCAGCTGGTACACAGTAGGTGCCCTGCAGCGACAGACAATTTTTCTTCAGTTATGTTTTTAGTAGAAAAAAGCAAAAATGGTAAAAATATGGCAGGACAGTGCAACCAAAGAAACACGGGAGACTACGCGCAAGCACGCACGCACGCACACACTTGCTCTTAGTACCATTTCACCAACTTGTGGATTCCCACAGAAGTCCATACCCATAGCTGAAAACCAAAAGAATAACGGAGCTGACTGATGAGTAGATCCTGGTGATTTATATATGTTGATTGAAATAAATCATACTTAGCTAATTGAAACAAAAAGTGACACCTAAAGAATTGTGTCTCATAAATGCAATAAGTTAGCAAACATTTTCGTTTAGGTGATCAGAAAATGACACAGCTTTATCAAATTACCTTCCTGTAAATGTTTAACACATGAGCTTGATTCTCTGTTTGTAATGTTGCACACAGGTACGGGGCAACGTCCTGACGAATAATCTCTCGGGGGCAATCACGTCAGACTGCTCTCATCTCAACAGTCAAAATGGAGGACAAAGAAAATGCAGATGGCACTTTTGAAGCCACATATAACAAACTGATTTGTCAGGAGAACATAAGCACAGATGAGCACCCTCTATATCCAAACCAAGAGAAGCGACAAGGTATAGTTAATGTTTATGTTTGGTATGTTTGTGCTAGATTCTAAAATAGTGCTGGACACACATTACTGTGCTTATTTCTATGTCATTCTTAATATGTATCCTTGTTATCCTGTAAGTTATTAAGTGCATGCTTTGCATCCATTTTTTTTTTACTGTATATTTCAAGCATGTATTATCACCAGCAACCAACATAAGACGTCTTAGTAGGGTGTTATAAAGACCTCCACTCATTTATTTTGGTTATTCCTTTACCTTTGTCAGCCGTCAGTATGTGGCTCTGACATTGATCCACTACTTCTCTGTGCAGTGTCCATGTCCATGGTGAGACCTGAATCCTGTATGAATCATTACAGACTGCTTGCAGTGAGCTTGGCAGTGCTCGCTGTCATTCTTCTAGCTGTTGATATTGGCCTGGGAGTCTATTGTAAGTCAGCGTTAGATTTTCAATATTGTGAAAATATTGTGGTGTTAACTTGTTGTGAGGTGACATTGCATTCACATCTTGTTACGGTAAAACTGGGATTTGAAAGGTTAAAAGTTCATCATCAAGTAACAAAAGTAATGTCAACAGAAGAGGTACAGCTATTGAACAATGATATGATATTGAACATAATTTACTTTAAAGCTGCTATAAGTAGTATCCTTAAAGAGGTACTGCACACTTAAACATAATTTTTGAGCTGTAAACTAAATAATGTGACTGTACTGTGATGAAACACATCAATGCTGGTGTTGATCAGGAGTTGATAAAAGACCAAAACACTGGAGGAAAATGTATATGGGACTTAAATTCGTTACACGACTGAATGCTAATGTTGCTGTGTCTTAACAACTGTGGGCTAAAAGGCTTGCAATATCAGCTTTGTAAGCTGATAAATTATGGTTACTTACAGCTTGTTTGAAGCTTTAAATTGAAAAAAACGGTACCATTGAATTGTTTCCTAAATGTGAAAACCCTTATATGTGGTGGTGGGAACAAAGTCTGTAGTTCAGTACCAGCACTCTGGAAAAAAGGGAGTTCACGCGTATCTTACAGCTCAGCAGCACCCTGCTGTGAGCTAATGCTGTATGACACCTTGCCAATATTACATACACAATTAATAATTTGTGTAGCTGTACATGAAAAGTGAATCCTTGACCAACATCAAGAGTGAAAACATGAGAATGAAGTCTAATGATTGTTAAATGTATTTACAAAACTGTTGTAAATGCCTGTTATTATATAAGTGTTTTTTCAATTGAGTCTTTTCTGCTTCTTTTCCTGTGATCACTTCTTTTTGATTTATGTTGTACAGCAGGTACATCTACTGAAAAAAAGGGTAAATGTGGATGTTTATAATGCTTTTAAAAAACTTCAGATGACAATTCAACTCAAGTTACGCTATGTCTTCGCCTCTTACAGATAACAAACTTACTGGTGGGCACCATACCATAAGGGACATCAACAGCGAGATGGCCAAACTGCAGGATACTTACAACACTGCAATCCAACGCAAGGATGAAATGAGGAAACAGTTGGCAAGAGAACTCACTGAGCAGCAACGTACCAAGTGGGAGCTCGAACATCAGACTAGAAGAAACAAAGACTATGAAAAGCAGACTGAAAATCTTCAATACGAAGTTGCAGTGTTGAGATCCCACCTACCGATGATTGGTGAGAGCTTTTTTTTTTTTTTTTAACTTGTTGTTTGTCTTATTAAAATGTTAAATACATAATTATTGTAACCCAAACAACATCATGTTTCAATTTGCAGAGGAGGGCTGCAGACACTGTTTGCCCGGATGGACTTTGATGAACTCAGTGTGTTACTTCTTCGCTTTCTCTGATGCTATGCCGAGCAGATCCTGGCTGGAAGCCAGAAATTTCTGCAAGAAGCAAGGAGGCGACTTGGCAATAATAGACAGCACAGAGAAACACGTAAGACTCAACATTTAGTCAGCAGATTGATATTTCTAGACAAAACCTGCATTTCCATGTTTGTAATTCTCTTTTATAATGCTTTCCGTTTTATTTTTGAGCAGTAAAACAGATCTGTGTTATATGGGACCCAACAAAACAAATCAATACATGTGTGCGATTGTGTGTGTATATTTCCGGTGTTGTCAGCTGGCAGTAAGTGAATTGATAAATAACTACCGTGACGCCACGAAACCCATAACCCAGAGTGGCTTCTGGATCGGACTGAGAGATATAGAGGAGGAAGGGATGTGGAAATGGCTGGATGGAACAAAACTGATTGAGGGGTAAAAGTTACACACACGTACATACTAAAAAAAAACAAGTTAAATATTGTCATTGTAGGAATTGTCAGTGTTGCCATTTGTTGTAATAGCACATTCCAATACTTATCGTTATGATCCGTTTGTAATACGACAAATGTACGAAAAACGGATTTAAAATTAATTATTTGTTAAAATATAAAGTGTCAGAGCAGATATTATGGCTCAGGACAGTGACCTATCATTTGTTTCAGGTACTGGAATGATGGAGAGCCCAACAACCAGTATGGTGAGGACTGTGCAGCTACGTATCCCAGAGACAACCCCTTTAAGGCCTGGAACGATGCTCCCTGCAATTATGAACTGAAATGGATTTGTGAAATGGCACCAAGGTCTGCGGGTTAATGTTTTTTTTTTTAAAACCATGTTAAGTTTTAGTTTAATTGTTTGAATAAAAATTAAGTCCATCTTAGAGACTTTTACACATCTTCTGAATTGGTCTTTTTATTGTCATGTCTATATTTGTTGAGACTACAAAATAGCAAGGAAGGTTAAAATATGAAAAATACATCTGATTTATGAACTTAAGTATAAAATGTAAGTTACATATTTTACTGTGATAGATCAAATCTTTACCTTAACTATGTACAAATGTATTACTACTATACAGATCTGTACAGTAGTTTACTAGTTTATCAGGAAAATACCTGCATGATGTGTGGTATAAAATCTTGCAGAGAAGCGTTTGGAGTGTTATCTAGCAATGTGTTGTTAAGTTAAGCTTGCAAATATCACAGACATTAATCATAACATAAACCATAACAAACACTTAGTATTAACTTTATTACTAGAGCTAGGCAGTTTGGTTCTAGCAATTCCCATATGGCTGCCATCTTGGCCTTTTCACACCCTGCTGTTTCAAGGATTTCCTAAGAATGATGCGAAAGCAGAGAACTACCAGTGACCAGGGATTCTGTAGGTATAAAGAGCTTGTGGATCACATGAAGAAATGTCCTATAACGAGGCTAAAGAACTCCAAAATTCAAATCTGAAAATGCACCACATATTTATGCACCACTGTCTTCAAGGAGAAACACACTCTGTTAAACTATGTTATAGGTATACCTAATAAACTGGCAATTTAGTGCATATGTACCTTTTAATAAACACAAACCAGAACTAATACACATTTGTTGATTTCCATGTCTGACTACCCTGCCAACCTTTTAGCATTTTAATAACTTTGTGTTTTGAAGCCTGATGGCTGCCACTGTGGCGCAGTGTCTCTGATGTTTCACAGCAGCGTCATTCAAATCAAACCTTTCTTCCTAGGCATGCTGGTCACATGCTCACAGCAGCGCAAAGTGCTGCCGAAGTTGTCTGAGAAGCTGCTGAGTGTCAACGTGCTCAGGAAATGCATCCTCAGACTTTTGGGCCGCAGTGTAGCTGCTCTGAAGGTCCCCAATCTGCAGACAGACATAAATATCACTTTGGCAAACTTTATCATATTGTTTATCATCTCTTTAACTACTGAACAGTGTAGATATTCAGATAAAGAAATAGTAATGAATTACCCTTTCAGAAAGAATGGAAAGATTGAAGTGTGGCTCGTACATGTGAGGGGCCAGTGATGCAGCAGTCTGTAGGAAGGCTTTAGACTGGATCAAAGAGAGGACAATTATTTATATTGTCCACAGCACAATATTTAATGAAAATTGAACTGAAAAGAATTCCTAGCTAATTTCCACCTCTAATCTGCAGTTTAAGTTAAACTCAAAGACTATAGCTGTTGCTGATTTACTGGAGAATATACGTAAACAGCCCTTATGGTATGATGCAGTGTTGCTATCAGACTTTTTGGGCCAACAACAACAACAAAAAAAAACCAAAGGTATATTTTTGTGTAGTTTGACATCTAAACATCCCTGCTCAGTATTAGCATTAGTCCTGCGGCTGAAGGCTGGCACCTAGCTACATGTGACTGTCAGCCAAAGGAGCTAGCACACAGTCCATGCTGCTATAGGATAACCAGTCTCACTCACTACTGTATATCTCCTAATATATTGTCTCACATCATGATATTAATGCTAAATTGATTCATTACCCAGCTCTTAGGAACTTTTTGAAACAATTAATATTGTATTGCATGCATTTGAGAAATATCTTTTGGTTATACAGACTACATTAAGGTTGGTATAACATTAATAATAATGTCAGTTTAATGACTCCAATAACGGGCCATATAAAATTATATTAGAGCGTCTCAAGCTAAAGCAATATGTTCATATATTTCCATGTTTTACCAGGGGAATGAAAACTGTTTATGACGTCACCTGTTCAATGCGACCTTTGCGCAGCTCCAGCACAGCCAAGTTGTTGTAGGCCTCAGCATGGTCATTATTAAAAGCCAAAGCCAGTTTGAAACACTGATAGGCCAGTGTCAGGTCCCCTATGCCCTGTCAACAAGGAACACGTGCACTTTATACCGGTTTCTATTTGTATGTTGTAAGCTTGTTTTTGATAACAGTCAGTATTTGGTTCAACTGTAAACTATATAAAGAACGTTACACATTACATATTATTAAATCAACAGACATTCTGAGATATTTTTGAGCATTGCTAACTCACCACAGCCACGTGTCCTATGTTGTACCAGACATCAGCCTGCTCTTCATCACTGTCCACCAGGGCCAGGGCCCTCTCAAACGAGGACAGAGTCATGTCGTACTGCTGGGCATAGAAGCAGCACAGGCCCAGGTTGTTGTACAGCTGACAGTTATACACCCCCATCTGGAGCAGCCGTCTGACAAAGGGAGAGGCATATTGAATCACAGATGGCGCATAGCTCATCATTACCTATACTGTAACAATGCATGACATGAATTATACATGAAAGTTAGTCTGACCTGTAGAACCGCAAGGCAATCTCTGGCTGATCAGTGTAGAAGTGATTGCTTCCTATACAAGCTATAGCCTCCACGTGAGTGTTGTCCTGCTTCAGGACATCTTTGTAGTACTCTGTGGCTGAAGAAATGTTGTTCATCTCCTGTGAGAATATCACAATATAAACAGTAAATATGACTTCCTATTTTTTTTTTTTGGCAGTTGTATCTTGAGAGTGGAGTAAAAGGGAGTCTATAGTAATGACCATGGTGACATTCTGTACCTCATGAATGCGAGCGATTCCTGTTAGAAGGGTGACCTCACCAGGGAAGTGGTCCAGGCCTTGCTTGAAAAGGTTGAGCGCTGTTATTGGTTG
This sequence comes from Xiphias gladius, assembly GCF_016859285.1. NCBI lineage: Eukaryota > Metazoa > Chordata > Actinopteri > Istiophoriformes > Xiphiidae > Xiphias > Xiphias gladius. Next base: position 12,338,310 of record NC_053409.1, read on the forward strand.
ATCAAGACGCTGGTAAACCTAAGGGAAAACATGCACAAGGTTTTTCCTTTCATTTATTAGTGAACTTTTGGCTCAGAAATAAGTAAGGAGGAGTATTTTCCATCGCGCAAAAAGGTGGTAACATGTCATATTGCTATGAAGTCTCCATCCCTACTTTTGCCAGGTAGAGATATGTATCCACCACCTCTTGGTGGTTGAGAGCTGATCGAAACTGTTTTTCTGCTTCTCGATATAAACCCAGCCTGCAAAGGTCAGAAATATCAATCATTAAGTAGATCATCAAAATGCAATTATCAGAAATGTCAGAAATGCTGAGCTCATATAATTTCGATGTTTACTTGCCTGTAGTAACATTTTCCCAGCTGAACTTTCCACCACCAATCTTTGAATTGAGCGTGCTCAGTAGCTTGAGCAGCCAAATCTAGAGCCTTGTGACGAAATATTAAGTTTTTAATGCAAGACTAACAGTCAACCAAATCTCTTTTTACTGTAAATTTATGCACCACTTACATTTTTCACATCGTTTTCGTGATGGAAGATGTACTCAAACAGTGTCTGAGGAGGGAAATGATGGTTACACGACATGTGAGAAAAAGCAATGATCCTGATTAATTTTTGCAAGTCACGGTCTCAGTCTTACCCTGGATAAATTGGGCTTTTGGGAATACTTGGCCAGATTTAGTCTTGACAAGTTAATAAATGGTCCATCTGGATTGGTTAGCATTGAAGCCTGGAGAAACAGTGAAACAACATGTCATGCTAAAGGATACAGGCTTTCTTCACAGTCAGTAAAATGTATAACACAATGAATAATAAATATTTATAATTTATATGAAAGTGCAATAGAAAATGTTATCAACCTTAAGTTGAAGGAGAAAATACTATACAAATCAGCCAGTAAAAGTTTATTTTGTTTGGTGGGAAACTGTGTTTCATACATGGACATGCAGCCTATATGTCGCTGCAAACTTTCAGGCATGTTTACTCACTGTTCCCAGACGGATGAATCTACCGGAAGCACTAGTGACAGGCCGAGCAGTGCTTGCAGTGCGGGGAGTTTTGATTGCCTGCTCCATTGTCCCAGGACGCCCAGACTGTGTGCTGGGTCTCACAAATCCCGTGATAGGACGCCCTGATTGTGTCATAGGCCTTGAATTCAGACAAGAAAACTCAGACAAGGCATATCCTACTTTGTTGAAAATGTCTTCAATGGTAAAATTTCCAGGCAAATTTTCAAGCATTGTCTGGCAGACAGTACCTGATAGCTGGTGTGGGCCCTCCACCCTGACTTGTTCCAGGGAGCCTCAGTGATGTTCCAGGGCCTAGAGGAGAGTCAGGTTTTATCAATCTAACTACTTAACCACTGTGTATTAATTTTCTCAACTTTAAAGCACTGAGAAGAGTTTAAACTAACGTGCAACTTGAGCAATAGAGCTCTCATCCAGCATCATCTCAGCAATCCCCTCCTGGTCGACCTCAACTTCATCTATGTATACCATCTCTGTCAGAGCATGGGTTTTCAAGCTCCATGCAGCCTATAAAAAAAAACAATCACACACACAATAAAGAGCCTAAGATGCCAGTACAGTCAGATAGAAGTACTATCCACATGACAAAGGATGAAAAGAAATGACAGACAGGAACAGCCTGCAGTCAAGGTTACCTCTGAGATATACAAGGAGTTGTCCTTAAGACAGCATGCAGTGAGTTAGTCAGAGAAGAGGGAAAGTGAGGACAAATGTGAATTTTTTTGGGAGGGGGAGTGGGGTGGGGTGAATATAAGACATGTTGCAGAAGAAATCAAAGCTAAAATGTGAAATGAAATGTAATGTCCAGGAGTATGTTTCAGCAAAAATGAAGATTAATAATGAGTCAAAGAAGTACCTGTAAATTCAACGTTAGCTAGGTTAAATTATGATAAACTACAAGGATAAATCGAGATAATGCACCAGTTGCTACAGGTCGCCTGTGTTAGCAAATTAGCAGGTGGCGAAGCTTATAATCGCTAGCATGCTAGGTTACCCCAGCTAACTGAACCACGGTACCTGGTCGTATGGGTTGTCTTGTAATATTTTTGTACAAATATCTGAACACTGTTGCAGTTTCCGCCTCCTGAAATAGCTCCACGCCAGAAACAAAGGGTCCATCGTTACCTCCATTGCTTTGGTCGGGATGAGAATAGGTATAGAAATGGATTAGCAAACTGTTTAGCAAAGCTGGGACGATGGCGAAGCTTACTCTGTCGCTCGGCAACAGCGGAGGAGGCGGTCCTTCACTGACGTATTTCCTTTAATGAAATTGAATCGAATTATTTTAATTATTTTAAATGAAATTACAAAATACCATATTTTGATGCTTAATGAATCAAATTTCAGTTTTATTTTTTTCAATATTTCTGAAACAGAATGACAGAACGAGGGACAGAATATAATATAGAAATAAGGGTGTTTGTATCATGCATGAAATCAATAAACCCTTAATGATAATAAAGATAAATTAAGAAATAATCTAATAAGCGGAGTAGAAATGAAATATTTTAAAATAACTGAATAGAAATAATACATCAGAATAATTGATTCATGAAATGCAAACGTAATATCTTGCTCAGATCTCTATTGTTAAGCGTAAAAGACTAAATTTTGACAAATAAAAATAAAAAATAAAATAGTAAGTTAACAGTAGTATTATCTGTTTCTTTATTTCATATAATGGAATAACATTCTATTGTGTAATAATTGTGTAATTTTTTCTTTGTGCAAAAAAATCCTCCAGCTTCCACCAGAATGCTGTTGTGTTCAAACAAATCATATTTGTTGGGGATATATGTGTGAAATATGTTGGGGATGTATGTAAGATTATGTAATGTACAATTATTATTATTATTATTATTACTACTACATTTTTTTTCTTTTCCAGAGTGGAATACCAACATACAGATATTTTTCAGCAGAGAGATTCATGGTGCTTTATGTGAAAAGTAGCAGTTAATTGTAAGTGAATATTATATGGGTTTATATGAAGTAAATAAATAAGTAATAATAATAGTAATATTGAAAACAAAATATAGACTAAACTTATATTTAACAATAATAGTAATGCAGTCTTAAGGAGTCTGTGTATAAGCTAAATTCTATTAAAAAGTTAATTGTTTTAGGGGAATATTTTGCTCTCTGTATTTGAAATTCACCCATTAAGACAAGGAGTTAATGTTAAATTAATCAAATTACATGCAAGTCATATCCAGTTTGAAGTTATCCTTGTATAGCTGGTTTAGTCGTGACGCGATTGTCCCCTCCTGCTTTTTTTAAACCGCTCCTGAGTCAAAGGATCTGATTGGACGACAGGCTCATCCGTCATCTTAAAAGGCGGTGCTTGCGGAATAACAGTACAGCTCCATCTTTGTAGGATTTGACAGGAGCTCTGACCTGGCTGGAGCCGAGGAGAACCGCAAGCCCGGGGCTGAAGAAGTACAAGCAGATTCTCACAATGAACACAACAGCTTAGAAACCCGTTTCTCAACCTGAGACAGCGGCCTTTCATCTTATCAGACAGCAAGACCACTAATCCACACGACCCTCCAAAATGCCTAATTTCAGCGCCCTCCCCGGACTGGTGGAAATCCAGCGGAACTAATGGGACGCACGGGCTTAAAGTAAATCCTTTTTGGTGAATGACACTGTATCAGAAACTGCGAGATAACGACAGCGAGACACACACGCGGAAGTGCGGACATGGCTGACAGAACTGCTCCCAGCTGCCACCTGAGACTGGAGTGGGTGTACGGATACCGGGGACACCAGTGCCGCAACAACCTGTACTACACCGCCGCCAAGGAAATAGTCTATTTTGTCGCCGGTGTGGGAGTTGTGTACAACACCCGGGAGCACAAGCAGAAATTTTACCTGGGACACAACGATGACATTATCAGGTAGTGTAACGACACGTGCATTCATACGTAACAGTTTGTTTCAGCACCTCGGACAGCAACAGACTCAGAGCAGCAAGAAGTGGATTGGTTCTGTAGTGTTCTCGTTGTAGGTGCTGGTGTCACCTTGTGTAATGTAATATGATATGTGTATGTATACACACACACACACATACACACACACACACACTACCACACACACACACACACACACATATATATATATATATATATATATATAATGTATATATATATATTTTTTTTTAGGCGTTAAAGGGAGTAGACACTTACACAGCAGCCCAATTGTTTGTAATGGGGTTCACTGTCTTGCTCAAGGACACTCCAGCAGGGCAGATGCATTAAACCATTTCTACAGACTGAAGCTCCCTCTCTCTCGCTACTAAAGATCACTCTGCTGCCACTCCTCATCTCCTCTAGTTGCAGGGCTGCTAGACTTTTATATTAGGGTTCATTGTTAAACCTGTATCAATAATTTCATCCGTAAAATACGGAAAATGCTACTCATAAAATATATTTTTGTCCAACAACAGTCCAAAACTCGAAGACACCTAATTTGTAACAATATCACACTGAGCAAAAAGCAGCAAATCTAGTCATCGGAGGATGTGGAAATAGAAAATACTTGACATTTTTGCTTAATAAATGACCTGATGATTAAATGGTTATCAAAATACTTGGCTGTTAATTTTCTGTAGACTGTTATTGCATATTTTGAAGCTT